>NC_031479.1:5634012-5636472 GCF_000006565.2 Toxoplasma gondii ME49 | reverse complement strand
GAACCCTCTTCTCTTCCCCCTTCCTTCCAATCCAGCCACCGCCTACCTGTCCCTCGCCCTGTTCTCCAGTTCTGATCCTTCTCCGGCTCCCCGCCTTTGTATCGCCATCCACTTCTCATCTTTCGTGGTCTCAAGGACAGGCTCAGAGGCGATTTAACAGAAAAAAAGCATTCCGGGTCCGCTGACTCGCGCCCCAGCAGACAGCGAAGCCGGAATGAAAAAAAAAAAAATCAAACAAAAATCAAAAAAATACCAAAAAAAAACAAAAAAAAAGCTTCTCTCCCCTTCCTGCTTGCAGCCCCAGCCCAGGTCGAACCCCATACTTGGATTCTTCCTCCGAACGGAGCCACTGACTCTGTCTCCCGCTTTCGGCCTCATCTCCAGTCTTCGTTTCTCTACGCCGCCCTCTCCAGTCCTCGTTTCTCTACGGCGCCGCCCCAAGCGTCACACAAAGCAAAGGGTCCTGGCGCCTCTATCGCATTCGGCTTTCTTGTTTCGAGCCGTCAGAAACAGCCAAGTCGGAACCCTCTTCTCTTCCCCCTTCCGTCCAATCCAGCCACCGCCTACCTGTCCCTCGCCCTGTTCTCCAGTTCTGATCCTTCTCCAGCTCCCCGCCTTTGTATCGCCATCCACTTCTCATCTTTCGTGGTCTCAAGGACAGGCTCAGAGGCGATTTAACAGAAAAAAAGCATTCCTGGTCCGCTGACTCGCGCCCCAGCAGACAGCGAAGCCGGAATAAAAAAAACAAAAAAAATCAAAAAAAAAATCAAAAAAAAAATAAAACCAAAAACAAGCTTCGCTCCCCTTCCTGCTTGCAGCCCCAGCCCAGGTCGAACCCCATACTTGGATTCTTCCTCCGAACGGAGCCACTGACTCTGTCTCCCGCTTTCGGCCTCATCTCCAGTCTTCGTTTCTCTACGCCGCCCTCTCCAGTCCTCGTTTCTCTACGGCGCCGCCCCAAGCGTCACACAAAGCAAAGGGTCCTGGCGCCTCTATCGCATTCGGCTTTCTTGTTTCGAGCCGTCAGAAACAGCCAAGTCGGAACCCTCTTCTCTTCCCCCTTCCGTCCAATCCAGCCACCGCCTACCTGTCCCTCGCCCTGTTCTCCAGTTCTGATCCTTCTCCGGCTCCCCGCCTTTGTATCGCCATCCACTTCTCATCTTTCGTGGTCTCAAGGACAGGCTCAGAGGCGATTTAACAGAAAAAAAGCATTCCGGGTCCGCTGACTCGCGCCCCCGCAGACAGCGAAGCCGGAATGAAAAAAAAACAAAAAAAATCAAAAAAAAAATCAAAAAAAAAATCAAAAAAAACCAAAAAAAAAGCTTCTCTCCCCTTCCTGCTTGCAGCCCCAGCCCAGGTCGAACCCCATACTTGGATTCTTTCTCCGAACGGAGCCACTGACTCTGTCTCCCGCTTTCGGCCTCATCTCCAGTCTTCGTTTCTCTACGCCGCCCTCTCCAGTCCTCGTTTCTCTACGGCGCCGCCCCAAGCGTCACACAAAGCAAAGGGTCCTGGCGCCTCTATCGCATTCGGCTTTCTTGTTTCGAGCCGTCAGAAACAGCCAAGTCGGAACCCTCTTCTCTTCCCCCTTCCGTCCAATCCAGCCACCGCCTACCTGTCCCTCGCCCTGTTCTCCAGTTCTGATCCTTCTCCGGCTCCCCGCCTTTGTATCGCCATCCACTTCTCATCTTTCGTGGTCTCAAGGACAGGCTCAGAGGCGATTTAACAGAAAAAAAGCATTCCGGGTCCGCTGACTCGCGCCCCCGCAGACAGCGAAGCCGGAATAAAAAAAATCAAAAAAAAATCAAAAAAAAAATCAAAAAAAAAATCAAAAAAATAAAAAAACAAACAAAAAAAGTTTCTCTTCCCTCCCTGTTTGTAGCCCCAGCCCAGGTCGAACCCCATACTTGGATTCTTTCTCCGAACGGAGCCACTGACTCTGTCTCCCGCTTTCGGCCTCATCTCCAGTCTTCGTTTCTCTACGCCGCCCTCTCCAGTCCTCGTTTCTCTACGGCGCCGCCCCAAGCGTCACACAAAGCAAAGGGTCCTGGCGCCTCTATCGCATTCGGCTTTCTTGTTTCGAGCCGTCAGAAACAGCCAAGTCGGAACCCTCTTCTCTTCCCCCTTCCGTCCAATCCAGCCACCGCCTACCTGTCCCTCGCCCTGTTCTCCAGTTCTGATCCTTCTCCGGCTCCCCGCCTTTGTATCGCCATCCACTTCTCATCTTTCGTGGTCTCAAGGACAGGCTCAGAGGCGATTTAACAGAAAAAAAGCATTCCGGGTCCGCTGACTCGCGCCCCAGCAGACAGCGAAGCCGGAATGAAAAAAACAAAAAAAATCAAAAAAAAACTCAAAACAAATATCAAAAAAAACCAAAAAAAAAGCTTCTCTTCCCTTCCTGCTTGCAGCCCCAGCCCAGGTCGAACCCCATACTTGGATTCTTCCTCCGAACGGAGCCAC
>NC_031479.1:5631587-5633912 GCF_000006565.2 Toxoplasma gondii ME49 | reverse complement strand
CCGGCCTTTGTATCGCCATCCACTTCTCATCTTTCGTGGTCTCAAGGACAGGCTCAGAGGCGATCTAACAGAAAAAAAGCATTCCGGGTCCGCTGACTCGCGCTCCCGCAGACAGCGAAGCCGGAATAAAAAATAAAAAAAATCAAAACCAAAAAAAATCAAAAAAAAAATCAAAAAAAATAAAAGAAAACAAACAAAAAAAAGTTTCTCTTCCCTCCCTGTTTGTAGCCCCAGCCCAGGTCGAACCCCATACTTGGATTCTTTCTCCGAACGGAGCCACTGACTCTGTCTCCCGCTTTCGGCCTCATCTCCAGTCTTCGTTTCTCTACGCCGCCCTCTCCAGTCCTCGTTTCTCTACGGCGCCGCCCCAAGCGTCACACAAAGCAAAGGGTCCTGGCGCCTCTATCGCATTCGGCTTTCTTGTTTCGAGCCGTCAGAAACAGCCAAGTCGGAACCCTCTTCTCTTCCCCCTTCCGTCCAATCCAGCCACCGCCTACCTGTCCCTCGCCCTGTTCTCCAGTTCTGATCCTTCTCCGGCTCCCCGCCTTTGTATCGCCATCCACTTCTCATCTTTCGTGGTCTCAAGGACAGGCTCAGAGGCGATTTAACAGAAAAAAAGCATTCCGGGTCCGCTGACTCGCGCCCCAGCAGACAGCGAAGCCGGAATGAAAAAAACAAAAAAAATCAAAAAAAAAATCAAAAAAAACCAAAAACAAGCTTCTCTCCCCTTCCTGCTTGCAGCCCCAGCCCAGGTCGAACCCCATACTTGGATTCTTCCTCCGAACGGAGCCACTGACTCTGTCTCCCGCTTTCGGCCTCATCTCCAGTCTTCGTTTCTCTACGCCGCCCTCTCCAGTCCTCGTTTCTCTACGGCGCCGCCCCAAGCGTCACACAAAGCAAAGGGTCCTGGCGCCTCTATCGCATTCGGCTTTCTTGTTTCGAGCCGTCAGAAACAGCCAAGTAGGAACCCTCTTCTCTTCCCCCTTCCGTCCAATCCAGCCACCGCCTACCTGTCCCTCGCCCTGTTCTCCAGTTCTGATCCTTCTCCGGCTCCCCGCCTTTGTATCGCCATCCACTTCTCATCTTTCGTGGTCTCAAGGACAGGCTCAGAGGCGATTTAACAGAAAAAAAGCATTCCGGGTCCGCTGACTCGCGCCCCAGCAGACAGCGAAGCCGGAATGAAAAAAAAAAAAATCAAACAAAAATCAAAAAAATACCAAAAAAAAACAAAAAAAAAGCTTCTCTCCCCTTCCTGCTTGCAGCCCCAGCCCAGGTCGAACCCCATACTTGGATTCTTCCTCCGAACGGAGCCACTGACTCTGTCTCCCGCTTTCGGCCTCATCTCCAGTCTTCGTTTCTCTACGCCGCCCTCTCCAGTCCTCGTTTCTCTACGGCGCCGCCCCCAAGCGTCACACAAAGCAAAGGGGTCCTGGCGCCTCTATCGCATTCGTCTTTCTTGTTTCGAGCCGTCAGAAACAGCCAAGTCGGAACCCTCTTCTCTTCCCCCTTCCGTCCAATCCAGCCACCGCCTACCTGTCCCTCGCCCTGTTCTCCAGTTCTGATCCTTATCCGGCTTCCCGCCTTTGTATCGCCATCCACTTCTCATCTTTCGTGGTCTCAAGGACAGGCTCAGAGGCGATTTAACAGAAAAAAAGCATTCCTGGTCCGCTGACTCGCGCCCCCGCAGACAGCGAAGCCGGAATAAAAAAAAACAAAAAAAATCAAAAAAAAAATCAAAAAAAAAATCAAAAAAAACCAAAAACAAGCTTCTCTCCCCTTCCTGCTTGCAGCCCCAGCCCAGGTCGAACCCCATACTTGGATTCTTTCTCCGAACGGAGCCACTGACTCTGTCTCCCGCTTTCGGCCTCATCTCCAGTCTTCGTTTCTCTACGCCGCCCTCTCCAGTCCTCGTTTCTCTACGGCGCCGCCCCAAGCGTCACACAAAGCAAAGGGTCCTGGCGCCTCTATCGCATTCGGCTTTCTTGTTTCGAGCCGTCAGAAACAGCCAAGTAGGAACCCTCTTCTCTTCCCCCTTCCGTCCAATCCAGCCACCGCCTACCTGTCCCTCGCCCTGTTCTCCAGTTCTGATCCTTCTCCGGGCTACCCCGCCCTTTGTATCGCCCATCCACTTCTCATCTTTCGTGGTCTCAAGGACAGGCTCAGAGGCGATTTAACAGAAAAAAAGCATTCCTGGTCCGCTGACTCGCGCCCCCGCAGACAGCGAAGCCGGAATAAAAAAAAACAAAAAAAATCAAAAAAAAAATCAAAAAAAAAATCAAAAAAAACCAAAAAACAGCTTCTCTCCCCTTCCTGCTTGCAGCCCCA
>NC_031479.1:5592111-5624335 GCF_000006565.2 Toxoplasma gondii ME49 | reverse complement strand
TGGCTCGCGCCCCCGCAGACAGCGAAGCGGGGATAAAAAAAACCAAAAAAAAATCAAAAAAAAAATCAAAAAAAAAATCAAATAAAACCAAAAACAAGCTTCGCTCCCCTTCCTGCTTGCAGCCCCAGCCCAGGTCGAACCCCATACTTGGATTCTTCCTCCGAACGGAGCCACTGACTCTGTCTCCCGCTTTCGGCCTCATCTCCAGTCTTCGTTTCTCTACGCCGCCCTCTCCAGTCCTCGTTTCTCTACGGCGCCGCCCCAAGCGTCACACAAAGCAAAGGGTCCTGGCGCCTCTATCGCATTCGGCTTTCTTGTTTCGAGCCGTCAGAAACAGCCAAGTAGGAACCCTCTTCTCTTCCCCCTTCCGTCCAATCCAGCCACCGCCTACCTGTCCCTCGCCCTGTTCTCCAGTTCTGATCCTTCTCCGGCTCCCCGCCTTTGTATCGCCATCCACTTCTCATCTTTCGTGGTCTCAAGGACAGGCTCAGAGGCGATTTAACAGAAAAAAAGCATTCCTGGTCCGCTGACTCGCGCCCCCGCAGACAGCGAAGCCGGAATAAAAAAAAACAAAAAAAATCAAAAAAAAAATCAAAAAAAAAATCAAAAAAAACCAAAAACAAGCTTCTCTCCCCTTCCTGCTTGCAGCCCCAGCCCAGGTCGAACCCCATACTTGGATTCTTTCTCCGAACGGAGCCACTGACTCTGTCTCCCGCTTTCGGCCTCATCTCCAGTCTTCGTTTCTCTACGCCGCCCTCTCCAGTCCTCGTTTCTCTACGGCGCCGCCCCAAGCGTCACACAAAGCAAAGGGTCCTGGCGCCTCTATCGCATTCGGCTTTCTTGTTTCGAGCCGTCAGAAACAGCCAAGTAGGAACCCTCTTCTCTTCCCCCTTCCGTCCAATCCAGCCACCGCCTACCTGTCCCTCGCCCTGTTCTCCAGTTCTGATCCTTCTCCGGCTCCCCGCCTTTGTATCGCCATCCACTTCTCATCTTTCGTGGTCTCAAGGACAGGCTCAGAGGCGATTTAACAGAAAAAAAGCATTCCTGGTCCGCTGACTCGCGCCCCCGCAGACAGCGAAGCCGGAATAAAAAAAAACAAAAAAAATCAAAAAAAAAATCAAAAAAAAAATCAAAAAAAACCAAAAACAAGCTTCTCTCCCCTTCCTGCTTGCAGCCCCAGCCCAGGTCGAACCCCATACTTGGATTCTTTCTCCGAACGGAGCCACTGACTCTGTCTCCCGCTTTCGGCCTCATCTCCAGTCTTCGTTTCTCTACGGCGCCGCCCCAAGCGTCACACAAAGCAAAGGGTCCTGGCGCCTCTATCGCATTCGGCTTTCTTGTTTCGAGCCGTCAGAAACAGCCAAGTCGGAACCCTCTTCTCTTCCCCCTTCCGTCCAATCCAGCCACCGCCTACCTGTCCCTCGCCCTGTTCTCCAGTTCTGATCCTTCTCCGGCTCCCCGCCTTTGTATCGCCATCCACTTCTCATCTTTCGTGGTCTCAAGGACAGGCTCAGAGGCGATTTAACAGAAAAAAAGCATTCCTGGTCCGCTGACTCGCGCCCCCGCAGACAGCGAAGCCGGAATAAAAAAAACAAAAAAAATCAAAAAAAAAATCAAATAAAACCAAAAACAAGCTTCGCTCCCCTTCCTGCTTGCAGCCCCAGCCCAGGTCGAACCCCATACTTGGATTCTTCCTCCGAACGGAGCCACTGACTCTGTCTCCCGCTTTCGGCCTCATCTCCAGTCTTCGTTTCTCTACGCCGCCCTCTCCAGTCCTCGTTTCTCTACGGCGCCGCCCCAAGCGTCACACAAAGCAAAGGGTCCTGGCGCCTCTATCGCATTCGGCTTTCTTGTTTCGAGCCGTCAGAAACAGCCAAGTAGGAACCCTCTTCTCTTCCCCCTTCCGTCCAATCCAGCCACCGCCTACCTGTCCCTCGCCCTGTTCTCCAGTTCTGATCCTTCTCCGGCTCCCCGCCTTTGTATCGCCATCCACTTCTCATCTTTCGTGGTCTCAAGGACAGGCTCAGAGGCGATTTAACAGAAAAAAAGCATTCCTGGTCCGCTGACTCGCGCCCCCGCAGACAGCGAAGCCGGAATAAAAAAAAACAAAAAAAATCAAAAAAAAAATCAAAAAAAACCAAAAACAAGCTTCTCTCCCCTTCCTGCTTGCAGCCCCAGCCCAGGTCGAACCCCATACTTGGATTCTTTCTCCGAACGGAGCCACTGACTCTGTCTCCCGCTTTCGGCCTCATCTCCAGTCTTCGTTTCTTCACGGCGCCGCCCCAAGCGTCACACAAAGCAAAGGGTCCTGGCGCCTCTATCGCATTCGGCTTTCTTGTTTCGAGCCGTCAGAAACAGCCAAGTCGGAACCCTCTTCTCTTCCCCCTTCCGTCCAATCCAGCCACCGCCTACCTGTCCCTCGCCCTGTTCTCCAGTTCTGATCCTTCTCCGGCTCCCCGCCTTTGTATCGCCATCCACTTCTCATCTTTCGTGGTCTCAAGGACAGGCTCAGAGGCGATTTAACAGAAAAAAAGCATTCCTGGTCCGCTGACTCGCGCCCCAGCAGACAGCGAAGCCGGAATAAAAAAAACAAAAAAAATCAAAAAAAAAATCAAATAAAACCAAAAACAAGCTTCGCTCCCCTTCCTGCTTGCAGCCCCAGCCCAGGTCGAACCCCATACTTGGATTCTTCCTCCGAACGGAGCCACTGACTCTGTCTCCCGCTTTCGGCCTCATCTCCAGTCTTCGTTTCTCTACGCCGCCCTCTCCAGTCCTCGTTTCTCTACGGCGCCGCCCCAAGCGTCACACAAAGCAAAGGGTCCTGGCGCCTCTATCGCATTCGGCTTTCTTGTTTCGAGCCGTCAGAAACAGCCAAGTCGGAACCCTCTTCTCTTCCCCCTTCCGTCCAATCCAGCGACCGCCTACCTGTCCCTCGCCCTGTTCTCCAGTTCTGATCCTTCTCCGGCTCCCCGCCTTTGTATCGCCATCCACTTCTCATCTTTCGTGGTCTCAAGGACAGGCTCAGAGGCGATTTAACAGAAAAAAAGCATTCCGAGTCCGCTGACTCGCGCCCCAGCAGACAGCGAAGCCGGAATGAAAAAAACAAAAAAAATCAAAAAAAAATCAAAACAAATATCAAAAAAAACCAAAAAAAAAGCTTCTCTCCCCTTCCTGCTTGCATCCCCAGCCCAGGTCGAACCCCATACTTGGATTCTTCCTCCGAACGGAGCCACTGACTCTGTCTCCCGCTTTCGGCCTCATCTCCAGTCTTCGTTTCTCTACGCCGCCCTCTCCAGTCTTCGTTTCTCTACGCCGCCCTCTCCAGTCCTCGTTTCTCTACGGCGCCGCCCCAAGCGTCACACAAAGCAAAGGGTCCTGGCGCCTCTATCGCATTCGGCTTTCTTGTTTCGAGCCGTCAGAAACAGCCAAGTCGGAACCCTCTTCTCTTCCCCCTTCCGTCCAATCCAGCGACCGCCTACCTGTACCTGGCCGTGTTGCCTAGTTCTGATTCCTCTCAGAAGCAAGCATTCTCCATTCAGAGAACGACTGAACCTTTTTTTCGTTTGGCATTCCCATGAATCGGGACAGTCAGCCTCCCGCCCACACTTTGGCTGGTCCGTTGGCCCTAATTCCATGTCCCGTATTATTAATTCTCTCCATGAACCCCGCACACGGAGTGAAACTGGCATGTGGCATTGGGTTCCTCTGTTAAACTATTGTAGAACTGCTCTCTGCCTCGACGTACGTCTCTTCGTGTCCCCCAAAAGGGAGAAGGACTGTTTTTGTTGGTATGCTCAAGTCGTTATAGCCCTCTTCGTTGATTGAGTCGTTTGGCTCGCTGCCATCATTCGCAGGAGAAAAGATTGCCTTTGCAGTAAAAGACATCGCAGCCGCGCTAGGTGCTTCCACCACAAACACGTACTGCGACATGTCAGCATCATGTCATCCAAACTATTTAGCTTCACTGCGTAATATGTTCATTGCCGCGTTACCTCTCTTACTGGATGTCAAACTCAACAGACCATCAATGAGACCATGCCTGGCGCGAAGACCAGGTCACAGTCTGCATCACGCGTTGCATTTCCTGTTGGGCGTTATGTAGCTAGTCTTCTCCGCATATGCTGACCCATAACGTACGTGTACGCTTCAGCATTTCAGGGGCAGGTTGAAAGCAAACCGAACAGATCTGGATTGCAAGAAACCGAAAAGAGGACGAGTAGACACAGGACGGCTGAAATGGTGGAAACTAGACTGGATTTGCAGCACGCACCGTGATACTGGTGTAAGGCATCTAAGACCCCGTTGTTTGAAAGGGAGACACACAAGCCGGAATTTAAAGGTGCTGATGTGTGTCTGCCTTCGTTGGCGTGTATAAAAAGGATGGAGAGTTGGCCGTCTTGAGCAATGCATTGGAACCACAGTTTAGGAGATGGACATTCTCACATACACTAGAACAGACTGCTAGATATTGAGGGTGACTGTTTCCCGTCTCGACAGTGCGCGCCCTTTTGTCCACCACTGCCCGTGCAGCTTCGTTTTTCAGGAATGCCTTGGAATACGGCAATTGCTAAAAACAAAGCAGATCGTCACATAGAGCTTAATTAGGCGGCCCACACGTAACAGATGGACAGTGACAGATGGAACTCGACGTATAGCTGTATCTGCATGTAAAACTCTGAGAAATATGCTTTGACTAGAAGAAACGGTGTGCGACAGCAGACAGCTGCTGTGGCAAGGTGATCATAATACCTGGAAGACCTGGTCGAAGTCACACGTACACAGGCGAAGCCACCGCGACGGGGCTACAGCTTTTCAAACAAAGGCACTCCGTCTTGCATAGAATTGCGTTAGAGCAACGAGCCGACATGGAGGTGGTGCTACAAACCGAAGCCCCAGGAAGTTATCTTCTAACATATATGACCAAGTATCACCTTACATGCACAGATGCACGAAAATAATCAGTGTACGGTTTTGACTCAGTTGATTCTTCAGTTCATGTGAAGGAGTCTTTTTTTTACAGCTTGTACGCTTGCATTCAGGAGTGCGTATGTGATACAGTCAACCATATTCAACCATGTTCTTTATGCTTGCTGTACACCACGACCTGCTGGACTGCTTGAAAGAGGTAGCGTCGCCGATATTCAGCATCGTGCTAGTGTTCAGGGTTGCTTGGATAATTTCTTGTCGTACTGAAATCCAAACCTTGTAGCTGTCGTACGGATTCCAGCTGGTGGTAATAAGTGTGCTCAAGGCCACGGTTGCGCAAGAAGTGCCCCACGAAAAAAGGTGATATTGTATCGCTGCATCCGAGACCAGAGAACAGATAGAATCCAAAGAGTGCCGATGGCAAAGGGGGCTACAGTTGTCTAGAATCTCAGGTACCGGTACTCGATTAATGAGGTCATCGAACTGCTGCGATGCAAGGAATGAGAAAACGTGTAGCCTTGCACACAGGATGAATGTCGCTTATCGAGCTTGTCGAGTAAGAGCACCTACCGGGTACGCGATCATCCTATGTAAACAAATACCTATTCACACAGGTTTTGACACAGGAATTGATCTCTAATCAGCATTTGGTTGTTTAAGGCTCGATTCCAAGACAATAATCCTGCATAAGTCAGTGCAACCATAACTTGTCATCACCAACCCCGCTAGGTGCAATTACTTTGTTCACCGCTTGACATGGTATAAACGAGGTTTCAGGACCGGTAAAAAAGATGAGGCTCTGCGATGGTCCGCAGGCAGCCCTGCATGCGTTGACACCTTTTCCCGAAAAGAACAGATGCCGTCCCCAGTGTTGGAAAGTGCAGCACTCTCCTGCCCTCGCAACAGGTCGGTGAAGCCGTTATTCAAAACGTTTACCTGTAACCACCTAGAACAACCTGTGCGTGGGAAACAGAGCCTCTGGACAATTGGCACACGGCACATCATCCATTGGCATCCAGGGCTGGTGGCCACGGTAATTTATGACGTTCGCTCTACTTGTCTGCTGAACTGCGCATTGTATTGTGGGGGATTCGGCTCCATCGCTGACGCCGGTACAGCAGCGGCTTTTCGGTCACGCCATTACCTCTCGTGTTCCACACGCCTAAACGGCGTTGTAGTGCAACGTACGTCAAAGCGCGAGTAACGGTTGTTTCGATAGAAACCATCAGCAAAGCCCATGGACTCAGCTAAGAATTCTTCCCCCTACAACAGGTAACATGCCTGCGTTTGCTTGACAGGGAGAAGCGCCGTCGAACATGGGTTCTGTCATTTTTCACCGATATTGCCTGAACACACGACAAGCTGTTGCCAGCGTAACCTTTTGACAATATCTGATGACATCGGCACATGCCGAGAAGGGCCTCTTCAATACATGTCCATACGGCGGACTAGGTACATTGATTGGGAATTGCGATTCGCTTCCCTTGAACCGCGGTTTGTCGATCGAGCGCCCGCTGAGGCGATGAAATTGAGCAGGGACGCAACGCCCGTGCCTCTCAGACGCAGACCACCCCTTGTGTTGCTACGGCTGTAGCTGAGCTGGTTCATGAACGTATCACTGTATACGCCGTATTGGCGACAGATGTTGTGGCTGAGAAAAAAGTCCCTGGACACTGGATCCGACAATGCTGCCCGTGGTGCACGAGGAGCCTTCTGCTCCCTTTACAAAGACCCAGCGAAGCTGCCTAGCACAAATCAGAAACATGCACGAGAAGGCACTCCGTCGCGGTTCCCCGAATGAGTGGTTGAGTCCTGGTGGTAACCGAAACGGAGCGGCTGCTGACTCTCCACCGTGACGGCCAAAGTGATAGTGGATGTCGGCTAGCGAATCAATGGCAGCGCAACCACAGCGAAAGACTGTTTGCGCCGTTTGGTACGTTGACATTGACGAACTCAGCTCCGAGAACTGGAGGTGCGTCCGACGTGTGCGGGCTAGACAGGGCATCATGAACGGAGGCCGCGTAGCACGATACGAGGTGACCAGATCTGCCGAATAGTACACCCAGAGCATTAGATCCTTTGCGCAGAGGCGATCGTGCTGGTAAAAGCCTGAAACAGAGACACGGTCGCATATCCGCTCTTGCGCCAAAGACGCGCGCTCGAACAAACGTACAACTGAAAGTGAACCCATTGCGTATCGATGACCAGGGGTATTACTCAACAAGACCTTTGCAAAAGAGAGATAGGCGGGAGTTGTTCTTGTTCTCAAGGCTCTCCCGTTAAACGGCAACACGCCAGCGCACGGAGAACGAAACCGAGAAAAGCCAAGTCACTGTCCTCTCGATGTCGAACGTGCTTTGAAAGGATATAGCGGGAACCGACCGCCAGAAGCCAACAGCCTACTCGGTGGGGCCAGTGAGCCGGCGACGTCGGCGGCGGGTGAGAGACTGCCTCACGGCCAAGAGATTCGCGTTGTCTTGTTTGTCGAATGAACAGGCTCGGTACTCTTCCGTACTAGACAGGTGTCAACCGGCACTGTTCACCTGGACCCAGAGAGAAAGTAGAACATCTGATCAGTGGTCCCCTCACGGCACCCAAACGAATTAATGAAAGGACGGATATCCCTCACAGGTTGATTGCTGTCGCCGGATGGCCTCCACAAAAAAACAAGTGTCGTCTGCTAGTCCAGCCGACAGCGTTGGCAAGCCTGAGGCAGCTCGGCGTCGGTAACGGCTCACCGGGGGTTCTTTTGCGAAGAGGCTAGTGCACGAACTGCGTTTGTGCGATATAGCAGAATACGATTGCCTTCTAGCAACACTCTGTACCGGATTATTTCCCGCAGCTGTCGACACAAAAACGCGATTCCACTCCTTAGCGTCGCGGCAGTTTTCTTCCGCACACGTAGAGCTGGAACTGCTGCATCTTACAGGCGACGGAATATAAGTCACGCTCCACGTGTTGCACTACCAGCTCCTGCTGATCCAGCCCCAACTTCGAGAATTCGTGCTGCGTGCCTCGGTCGCTACGGAATTCCAACGCCATTGTTACCGCTGGTGTGCCAGATTATCTAGTGAACGGCTCAGGTTCACCTCACGGCGTCGGCACGAAAGCAGGCTCCGGCTTCTCTCTGGCCCTCTTGCGATTTCGTATGCGCCGAAATTCCTCAGTGTTGTATTGTTGGTGATCTCAACGTTATCGGTCCCGATCAAGCGCACAAATGATGAGTCGCGTGGGAGAAGGCTGCCTCGATGCACGACGACAACAAGAGGCTTCACACCTTGAGCCGAACCCGCCACTCGGTGTACTCGAGATACGAACAGAGTAACGACTCGATGCAGAGGCTTCAAAGTCGAAGGCGTTCATTCGAAGCCCGCTTCGTGAGCTACCAGGTCAGTGAGGAATTGGTGCCGCAATGGCGTTCGACGGCCAGCGCGAGGCGACGCCCCAAAAGTCGTTAATCAGAACTCCCGATTTTTGGGAAATTGTTTCAGACGTTGGTAGACACGATACCTCGTCCGTGATCGCCGGCTTGGTTTTCAATGTATCTAGTCGTTCGGTAACGCTCCGATGCGCCCGAGAGTAACGAACTCCGGCCTCGGTTTCGGCGGCTGCACACTCGTGTGAGTAATCCGTGACCTTACATCGTGGCGTGATACAGGCAATCACAATGTGATTGCGTGTGCCATGGCTGAGACATCGACGGAACGCGTGACAAAGCGGAGTGGGCCGATGCGGCGCGATTCGGACAGAAGCCTCAGACGCTAAGCCGTTTTTGAGACCAGCCGAGGTTTCCCCGTCCGAGCTTTCGGGTTCGTGTTCGACGTGTCAGGTGCAGTCCTTGCGCATCCGCAGCCTCAGGCCACCGGACGTTCGTGATCACACCGCTGCGGGAAAAAAGTGCATGAACTTGGGTTGGCAGCTCTTTCGACCCGCTCTCCGCGCAAGTCAGATTAAGAGTTTTTATGCAATTCGGAAATACGCCGCCCGGCAGTGGTGTAAGGCGACCATGCGCAACGCTTTCGTGCACATCCGCTGCACTCGCACAATGTTTCGCGCGCTGCGTGCGGCGACGTTGCAGAACACACCAGGGCGGTCGATGCTGCGAAAGACCAATGGCCACCATACCATGGAAATTCGAGGCAGAGTCTTGCGCTAAGGACATCGACAATTTGCCGAGATTGGTCAGTAGCCCACCACCAAATACTGACCAAAGGCTTCTGTAGATGCGGCATGAGCAAGAGAGCTATGAAATGAACGGGACGCCAACAGCAGAATTACAAAATCACCAAAAAGGGACGAGGCCTGCCGATGCTTTTTCGGAATTTTCGTCGCCTGGCAATGCGAAAACTAATTGACGACAGCCGCTGCTGACCGCTTTTTCCTGCCACATTATATCAGCTCAACTACTTTTTGCTCTGTTTGTGAGACAAGAAAAGAACAACAAGTTCGACAGGATGAGACCGCAGCAAGCGATGTGATGCGCTGACGGGTCTCGAGTGGTGGCAAACTTATGCGGACCTTCGAAATCGTCCAGACGTGAAGACAAGTGCACAGTGCTGTCCAAAAAGTACTTTTCAACCGAGTCTTACACGAAATGTCTTGGCACTGGGTGATGGCCTGTCATGTCGGCGACAGCCCTAGTCGCCATCCGCTGACTTCCCGAAAACCGCGGCTTTCGTAAACGGGCCTCCGCGATTTCGGACTGTCTTTTTTCGCTAATCGAAGATATCTCAGGGTGATTTGAGGATACGGTCAATAATGACTGCGGATCGCTCGGTATCTGCTCAGCATCGCTCACCGAAGGCGAAGGCTCTTCGTCGCCATTAATTATCATTTGTAGGAATCAGTGCTGATGATTGGCTTCCGGCAAGAGCTTCATCTTTCCGTGGAAATGGCGGTTCATGCGGGCGGTGTACTCATCACAAGACCCCTACAGAATTTGCCACGCGCTAAGGAAGTGAGTATGGACAAATAGTGAGCGCCCTGGAATGAGACGCGGTTGTGTCTGAAGAAATTGTGCTCTCAATGCAGCAGCAAGGGAAGGCTTACTTAGCTTCGTAGTTGTGAATCCCCGACCATCATAGTTTATCGCCGACTGTAGCGACCTGTCTAGAGGCCATCCCAGCGTACTAGATAATGACCACGGCTTGGTCGATGGCCTCATGCGGTTTTTGGTCACTACAGGTCGCTGTAGGTCCATGTCCTACCTTTTTAACTGCTGTCTGGGGCTTCATCGGCTCAAGCTGGATCGTTCTTTCACGTGTTTCTTTTAGCTCAAAACTGCCGAAATGAGGCGCGCACCCGTCACTACTGCTTACAGAATCTCCTTCAGTCTCCTGCGCAGAACGACTCCTTTGGCTTCCTGGTACAGGCGGGTTCGCACAACAGCAGAAGAGAAATCGTTCAGATTGTGTTCAATTGTGTACCATGCAACGTCGGGCTGTCCCGAATTCCTTTCTCCACGGTGGCTTCGTCTGTTACGAATTTCTTTTTCTCTTGATGGATTAGACTAGCTCCATTCTCTGGATATATCACACTCAGTTGTTCCAGACCGTGTTCTCCAATACATGGGCCTGGTCACGTTTCGTGCTATATACCAATTGACGGTAGCGTTTGGCCGGAGAAGAGGTTGTGGAAAAAATCGCCGCTTTTTGACTTCGCAGCAGTTCTGGAGCGTGGGCTTGCGGCGCCCCTGTTCCCTGCTCACAAATTCAATGAACTCTGTGGTCATGGAACGTGTGCTCTCACATGTCTCGGACAATCAAGGTCCCTTAGTCAAGGGAGGTTCGATCTCATTGTTCGTTGTGTCCATTGAAGAACACCAGGCATCGGTTGTCGCTATCTCGTTCCAAATCCAGCTCAACTATTGCATCCGATTGAATGTGTGCATCATAAAACCCAGGGCATTTGACCAACTCGGCCGCAGCTGTCGCACGCTTGTTCTCATTCTCTGGTCAATAAAACCAGCGCAGCGAAAAAGCACTCTTGCGTGAGCCTCGCAATGCCGAATGATTTTATCTCTCTATTCGATCAAGGAGCTTCAGGCTTAGAATTCTGTCACTATTGCGCGAGATTTCGGTCCGATTCGCAGACGCAAGGTAGCGTCAGAAAAGATAAACGGTTCCTCACAGCATACCCCATCATGTGGCGACAATTTAGGTGGCATATACGAGGACTTCGGTGAATAAGCGTCATTTCAGCGGGATGCACCGGGCCTCGAATGTGAAGATACTCCTCGATTGAATTCAACAACTGTGGCCACCCAGCGAACTCAGTTCTCTGCGATATTCCCCAGGACACACATGCTTGATTCCAGCGGGTTGAAAGAGCAACGAAGCAGTGGATCAAGACTCACAGGTGGAACCATGAAAATGGCTCAGAACCCTTTCAAATCAAGGCGCCATCGACCCTGGCGAACTAGTGGATCCATCGTAACCTCAACGAGTTACATCGCGGCGCCCTGTTGTGTTTCCCATTATGGCAGTTCGAATTATTTTGAAATTGATTTCTCGAACGTTTCTGCACATAAGGATTGGAATCTCCATAATGTGTTCCCGCTACGAATAGCAGCCCGAGTGTTTATGGATCCGCTGGCTGGTGACATCTGCGCCTCAGCTGTAGATCAGCTTGACAGGTGTTCTCGCAGACTGTGCCACCTCCTGACGAACCAGAAAAAAAAACGCTACAAGTGGTTCCACTTATGGAGAAGTCTTGCCTGTCGACGATCATCACTGAAAACATTTGCCCAGTCAAGACCGCCTGGGGAACCCTCTGAGCGGTAACGACTCCGGTTGCCTTTTTCGCCAGGCTGTTTCTCCTGTGGCCGCCTGTACTGCGCGACTGGCAGGACATCAGTTAACTTCAATTGGATACCAGTCTCGTAGGGAGACTCCCGAAGACACTGAATCCGCATACCCTGGCAAATGGGGTATGTACAATCCTTTTCTAGGGAGAGTATCCAACGAGATTAAAATCTGCTTTTAAGATCGTGAACGAGTTTTTCCAGCCGATCGAACGTTTACTGTGTTTGTATTAGTAACTCAATACATCTCCTGCTGGATTCGGTAGTAGACTAGGTGTTGGGGTCCATTCGTTTAATTTCAGAGACCCGTGACACCTTTTACTTCCTCGGCGTTCTCAGCTATCATGCTCCGGATTCAGGAAGGATACGACAACCGCTTATGCTCTTGGAGTAAAATCCTCAGGCACGGACTGGCATAAGTGTACCTTCTGAATACGTTATGGTACCAGAGAATGTCAAGGGTGTCGATTGGCGAACTAAGAGTGCAGCACTGATGTGTAATGTGTTCGTTGGAATCTTGGTAATGTAGCTGGAGGTAATCGGGTTATCTCAGAGAAAGTTTGTTGTAGCGTAGCTAACCCTGCAATATCAGTTTCAAAGAAAAGGCGCTTACGCTACGCGTGAGGTTTTACACAGTGACATGAAGACTGTCGCACATGGGCAGTCTGATGCCGATACAATATCACTGCATTCTTCAGAATTCTCTTGGGTTTGAACTATGCCATTTTGCGGCTGGCTCCCGAGAGGAGCTTACGCGAGTAGTAGCACTCAGTGCCAAAGAACCTGTCGTTCTCTTGAATAGTTAAACCCGGCTATGGAAGCATCGTGATAACGTGGGTGGCTGCATGCCGCCGAAGGAGCAGGAAAATAGATGGCTTCGGTTCCTTCCATGGCGTCCGGCACCAGCGTCCGAATTCATGGCAGCCGATACCCGACCATAAATCCGAGTTCGAAGTATACGGAGCCAACCAGGAAAATTTCTGCTTCATAAAATTTCTGCTTCACTGATCTCTCGTTTTTAGTGCTTCCTTGGCCCCAATACTGCCGCCGTTCGCTTCCTTCGAAGTGTGTATTATCGATGATACCTCGTAAGGAATTCCTTAGAGGATCTATGTGGAGACAGCTCAACACAAGCTTCAGCTGCATCATTGTAGTGCTATCCAAGCTGAAAAACACTGACTGTGACATTTATACCACAAGGCCGTTCCATGGGCGTATACGGCTCTTTGCACATGATCTCACGGTAGCCGTCAAGAACGCGGATTAGAGACCACCTGGAAAACTGGAAAATCGGAAAAACCCGAACAACAGGGGAGCGTAAGTTTTTTGTCTCGATGTTCTATCGTGCTCTTTCCGAAAGAGGCCGATTGACTCAAGTGTGGAATATATGATACGAAGAATGTTAACAAGCTTACAGGCAGTGCTAAGCTGTTTGAAGGTACCGGTGGCAAGCCGCCGGAGCAGCCCTAGTGCATTTTTTCTAGACAGAATGAGGCTATGCCTCAAAACGATATTGAGCACTAGAGCCATCGATTTCTGATTCTACATCGAATGCTCTGCTATTCTCGTGATTATAATCACACATACTGATGTCTACAATGAATTTCCATTGCTTGGAGACAGTTGTGTAAATCGTCGTTCCTTTCTTGAAGAAGACACCTGGGCTGCGGCGTCTCGTTTTGTCCTCGTGGTGAAAGACGGTAGTGTAAGCCTTTTCAGAATGCGGTCATGCGGTGACCGCTCGGCATACCAAGCGCGTAGGATCGTCGAGTTCAGTGGTGTGCTCCTGGCGGAAACAGTCCACCCTGTAAAAAAAGGGCTTCCTCAACTTAGTCTGAGGGGTCAATTCACTGCCTCACCCCCGCATCATGGTGCTCGCACGTTTTTGGCTCCATGCCGGTTGTCATGCACTGGACTGCAGCATCGCATATTGTGACTGAAAGTCGTGGAAGCATTGGTTTGTTGACCACGGGCATGCACTTCGAACAGCGTCATGTCCCACCGCAGAACATTTCTTTTGCCAGTCTCTCCACAATCGGCATTCTGCTCTTGATGCTATGTTTGCCGTCATTGCTTCTTCATATGACGACCTGTGCTTCAACGAATCGATAACATCCCACGGTCCGAAAGACTTAGGAAGAGGTTGGCGGCATGCGGCTCGGACAGCAGAATGCAACGGCCTTCCTGATGGAGATGGAGGCTCCCGGTCAGAGCTAGTGTGGATAGTCCGGGAGGCGGTGGAGTGTGATGAAACTCAGGAGGACGCCCCAATTCAAGCACATACAATGCTTTTGTACGAGCTGCCTCTCCCTGGTGGAATTATGTCATTTGGACAGAAGGCTAACTCCTGCACTTCAACAGGACGCGACTGCCTCAAGTGTTCCTATATAGTTTTTTTCCTTTGACGTGAATGACTACCCATTGTGGTGCATGGGGCAGGTGTTGCCGAGTTATCGCACGGTTCAAAGCATCGTCTGCTCCGGCTAATGTTGGATCTGACAAGGTACGCCAGGTATGCGACAGGATCCGTTGATAATGCTAGAGCCTGTAACTCATCAGTAGATGGCTTTAATAGCCAATAGGAAGAAGGACGTGAGACGAATATGGGAGGAATATGGAAGTTACAGAGGATGCTTTCCTTACTAAGACCTGCGCGAACGTTGGTATCCTGTAGCTACTACTACTAGTATTAGCATCACGGAGTCGTCAGAGCTATCCGTCTTTTCATACTTACAGAGTTCGCGCTTGACAAATTTTCAGTTTAACAGTCGTTTATAGTAATGGAGGAACACGGTGCTAAAGGGTCTGCATCCGAATTTCGGACCTGCTTATTGCTGTGTGGGGAAACTCCCGAACTCCACATTGCTCCAGGACTGTCGCTCGTTCACAAAGCGACAGAGTTTATTTAGAATCAGCAGGAAATTGTGTCCCGAGAGGAACAATGAAGCAAGATGGTCACAAGATGCCTTGTTTTCTGTGCTCGCCAGCATGCCAAACCCTTAACCTGCAGAGACAAAACCATAGATAACGAGCGCGTTGTAGCTTAGTGGACCAACAATCGCGTTCAGCATCAGCGAAGGGCAGCTGGTAACAAGGATCTAGGTGGAACGGTGGATAGAGGTCACAAATAGAAAATGCATATTGTTTGAGTTAAGCCAAATCATCATTCGCAACTGGTCAGTTCGCAACCCATCTGGTGTTGTATCAGTAGTGTCACACGCCGCCACTTCAAGGAAACAGTTAATGCGTCGCGCTACACCCACTCTGTCGCCTCCTCCATCATTAAAGTGTCTTTTATCGTTGAACGCAGTAAGAATTGACAGTGTCCGGTGCGGTTTGCCGGCCTGGTGAACCTAGCAACACATGAAACCTGAACTCGTAGTCTTGCCGGCTCTGTGCATGCGCGTCTGTCAACATGCGGCAGCAATTCCGCTGATTTCTTCTCTGTTGGTCGCTGTCTTTTACTCTCGTGTAATCGCCACCATGACAGGTACGAAGCCCCCAGTTTTTTATTGCTCTCTTCAGTTTCTTTCTCCTGTGTATGAAAGTTTGGGTTTTCTAGCCGTTAACTCCTTCATTTTGCGCTTCCTTGTCGTGGCTGTCGAGCCCCACATGCAGCGATCGGGCTGTTGTGACTCGGTATGTAACTTCAGCGGTTAGTGACTTTTTTTCGATTTGCTTCCAGGCTTTCCTGCTCGGGGTCTGTCTAAACCACTCCTGAAGTCATTGTAGCTGTCGTGACCCCGGTGGAGACATCTCGTTCCGAGTTTCCGTTTGTGACGGCTGACGCATGCAGGGGCTGCCATGCTGGGGCCGCGAGCTGCTTACCTGTTGAACAGCATTTTCCCCTTCTCTGTAACTCACTCCAACAACAACTTTCACCACATTCTTTTCGATTCTTTAGGTGGTTTCTCTTCCGGGCAAAACTCGCATCATTCCCTTGTCTGCTGTAAGGCGCTCCATCGTTACCCGTTATAACCTAGCGGGGCATATCTTGTGTCAGACCCACTCAGGGTCACGAGCACTTGAGCTTTGGTCTTTCAGCGGAGAAAAAGCGGGAAGAAAGGTGACTGCATACTCTGTTTCAAATCATAATTCAACTCCCGCTTTTGTCGTCGGTTTCTAGCTCATCGCGATGGCACGCCTGGGTGCCGCGCGCCGCCCAGGCCCTGCTGGGAAAAACGACAAGCGGGGGAACCGTTCGCGCGGTTCTACGGCTCTTCACCTACCAGCCAAATTTTCAAAAAATGTAAAGAAAGGCACACTGTTTGAGACGGAGGCGGACCAGTTTGGTCTCGATGAAGTGGAAGAGTCTTACCGCTGTAGGGAACGCCGCAAGCTCGGCGGGAGCGGCTCCGCCGCAGAAGAGTTCATTCGTCTTGGCGACAAAGGTGACGATGGTAAGCCGAACACAGGGCTCTGATCTGTTATTTTTGAGTCATTCACCTCTTTCATTAAAGCCTAGACCCTGTACCAGGGGCAAAACCACTTTCGTCTATCTTTTGTGTTTTTGCGGGGGTTCTGGAGGCGACGGCAACGTGAGAGACTCGCGCGTCTGCGGTATTTTTTCTGTAATTAAAAAAATGAGAGTAGAGTATTGGTCAAATGATGTCAGAACCTTCCGTCAACCTTCTGGGTGGGACATCGACTTTTCAAGAAGACGAATTCTGGACGACTCCCACAGGTCGTCTGACCCTAAGCACGCAGTGAGCGAAGTATCTATCGGATTCTTTACAAACAGTGCGAGATTTGTACAAATGGCCGGAAAACATCCCTAATTTAGGTGGTTGGTACAGAAGACATTGTATTGTAATTCAGACACAAGCTAAGGTGTCGTTGGTCGAGCTGTATCCCGAATCGTAGATTGTCAAGGGTGTTCCCTACCTGCCTTCTCTCGGGAGCTGACAGGTCCATGGAATGATGCCAGTGTGGAGTTTTGACGACTTGTTCACTCCATTCGGGCGTTTTGAACAGAGAGCGATGAAGAGCACGAACGCCGACTCATGGGACTCGAGGGTGCAGAGGATGCACTAGATGACGACGATCAAGAACTGGAAGAGGAAGAAGAGGACGCGGAGGAAGATGAGGAAGAAGCAGGTACGACGATACACAAGCGGGTGCAGTGCGAACGATAACGCGTCTCTTTCGAAGCAAATCCAGTGTCTTCCTTCTCTCCATTAGAGGTCTGTGTTGGCCATGCGTTTGTAACCTCAAGTCATTGCTACCGAGTTTTACCTTCACGATTTCCCTTGAAACGGCTGTGACTGTAACTGGAATGGAGAAAATGGCTTAACGCTGCGAGGCGCCCGGAGGGTAAAGTCACGAGAAACATAGGCGGGTTGGGACACACGTGGTAAAGACGCTTCCTGGGTATCAATATTTGCTTTTTAGAGGTCCCTCACTCTTCAAAGACAAAGGCAAATGTACAACAACTCGCCACTTACACCAGGTTTGTGACAATTTCCTGTCTGGGGACCGCAGAAGATGAAGTGGGCGCGCGAACAGCTTGGGGACGGTCGGCGAAGGCCTTCTACGCCGACGAGGACGAAGAGGAGGAAGCGGAGTCGGCAGAAGAGGAAGAAAATATGCGCATGCGGGAAGAAGAAGCGCGCCAGATTGAAGAGGAAGAAGAAGTGGAGGGATTGGACGAAGATGACTTCGGATTGTCGAGCCTAGCGGAAGCCGCGCGGGGTCAGCGGAAGGCAGGTGCGTCGACGAGAACGCCTGACGAAGACACATCCGAAGATGATGAATCTGAGGGAAGTGATCAGGTAAGGAGTCGATTGAAACGCACCGAAGGCGGGGCCAAATACTCGTGGTGGGGTGCCACCCTTCGCAAAATGAGGTCCTCAAATCCGCCGTTTCCGGCCAATTTCTGTGACTGCTTAAACCGGAAGCATCTGTCATTAACGAGGGGGGACCATAAAAGACAACTTCAAGCATTGCAGCTATACCTGCAGGATTTCGTGAACATTTCAACTGCAGGTACAGGGTATGTCAAGAGTCTGGACATCTCAAACAGATATTCTTTGTCGGGCGTGGCTGGGAAAGGGTAACCTACCTGCGTTGCACACTCGTCGTCTCGTTGGAACAGATTTTCTTTCGCAGGAGTTGCATTCAATACTGAGTGGATTCGAGGCGGCCTCCTCTCGGGCCAAAGAGACAGCGCATGTTCATCTCCTACTGTCCTCCTCGGAGTTCCAAGCTCTGTCGGAGCAGGAACGCCAGAAGATTCTGACGGAGGAACACCCGGAATTGCAGAGCCTGTTGGACCAGCTGAAGACGTCCCTGCAGGACGTACGAGGCACGGTGCGGCCGCTGCTTCGAAAAGCCAAGTGCCGACAACTCATCACGAAGGAGGTGAGACGAGCAACTGAACGAGAAGGCAGACACAAACAAAAGAACTGTGGCCGGCGTCTGTACACTGGGAAGCGGTCACAGGATCTCGCGTCTCTCCGGTGTTTGCTTCTGCTGAGCTGTTGTTGGCATCGCGCAGACCGAACCTGCAGCTCTTGTCTGGTCACCAGTGAATCCTGTGTCTCAACTCTAAGCTTCTCCATTTGCGCTATCGCTCCGTTTGCCTGCGTTCTCCAGGGGCTGTCGTTTTTGGACACGAAAAACCAACTGCTGGTGGCGTATTTGACTTACCTGAGCTACTACGTTCTTCTGAAGACCCACGGCATCCCCGTCACGGACCATCCTGTGATCGAGAGACTCGTGGAGGTGCGCCTGTTGCTGGAGAAACTGAAACCAATCGACGACAGGCTTCGGCTGCAGATCAACCGCCTACTGCAGCTAGCGAAGGAAAAGAACGTCACAGATGTGGAAGGTACGTTTTTTGTGAAGAGAGAAGTTGAGCAGAAGAGTGGGATAGAAACTGCGGAGATAAGGACGCCTATGCGTGTCAAAGGGAAGGCTGGAGGACAGAGAACGAACAGCTGAGCACGTGCGTTTTCTCTGCCCCCACGGGAGCGTTTGTAGAAAATACTAAATCGATCACAAGAGGTCGACCAGAGTAGCGGATACCGTTAGGGCCGCCGTGGGTGCGTGCAGGTCGCTAACATCATTGAAACAAGCTAGTCAGTACCAGGAAACTGTTTATCTTTGAGTAAATGCAAAGGTAAATTACGTAAGCTGTTCTCGAATGCGCATGCACCACTCGTGGACACTCGTCGTTTCTTGTTGCAGATGGACCATTGGAGACATCACCTTTTCCTTGTGACCAGCGACGTGCTTGCTCGAGAGCGGCGCAGCATTGGCTCTTCCAAAACAACCTGGCTTTCTTTGTTTTTTTGCTTGGCTTGGAAAAGCCTGTCGAGAGTGGAGTGTGGGCTGCCATCGCCATGCGACGATGTTCTGCTCAGGTGACGAAGACGTGGCTGCTGCCCGACCTCGTCCCGACCTTCTCTTGGGTGTCGGCGAGGAGAGACATGATGGAGAAGCTTCCACAGAAGAGGAAGAAGACAGCGAGAAACCCAAAGGAAAGAAGGCGAACAAGGCAGACGACGATGAGGGCACTCAGTTGTACAAGCCCCCGAAAATCCTAGCTATGGAGTACCACGCTGAAGATCAGGTAAGCGATATCTGCGTCCGCAGCTCGCCTTGAAGCGACATTCATATGCACTCTGTCTTGTCTGCAGATAACTTCCTGCTCGTATCTGGAGTTGCGCCCTCGTCTCGAGCTTCCACAGGAGTTGGTGCTTCGTGTCTTCGTCTGCTACCCCCCCTCCATTATTGCCTGTCAACTTTCCTCAATATGTGCATGCATGTGACCCTCCTTGCGTCGGAGCCTTTGTAGGCGTTTGGTCTGGTTCGAAGTTTCTGCCTCTTCGTGAACGCTGTCTACCTTTTTCTCATGTTTTTTTTGGCTCCCCGTACCCCTCTATAATGTGTCCACACACACCCTTCGGCATCTCGAAATCGTTCGTGTCGTCATTGCCCAGCGAGCTTCCCTGCGCAGCTCGCACAACGCATGCATATACTCATCTGTGCTTGTGTCTGTTTATTTACGCGGACTTTCATGTCCGTTTTCCTCCCGGAACGAGGATCAGAATCGCAATAAATTCGTGCACTTCCAATTTTGAGAGGCGTTTGGAAACAGCCTGTTATCCCTAGCACCATTTCCTCCGTGAAGGTGAAAGATAAATCACAGAGAGCTAGTCAGGGCCTCCAACAAATATCAGAAGAAATTAATTAACGCTGAAATGCGTGTGTCGAATCTGGAGCTAGCTGGAAATGGCACTTTTCATACGTTCTGCGGGAGGCAGGATCAGGTGTAGGAGACCTCTTGTAATTTGATATTTTTCCATCAGTCGTTTCTCTGGTTCACCAGGTCAACAAAGTGAAGGCCAAGGCAGAGCGAGAATTGCGCCGAGCCGCGGAGCGCCTGAAGCGAAGCGAGTTGGTGCGTGCAGTTCGCGAAGAAGTTGGCGATGCTCCAGAGGAAGTCGGCCTCGAACAATGGATCCAAGTCCAGCAAAGTCGTCTAGGTTCGGCAGCCTCAATTGCCAAGCAGCGCGCTCGAGAAGCCTTTGAAGAAGAAAACATGGTCCGCCTGTCCATGTCGAAGAAAGACAGGAAAGGTGAGTACATGCACAGCGTGATTTCCTGTCTATTTTAAGTGATAAAGTTCGCCGTATCGAGTTGGCCACTACTTGGTGGAAGGAGTTGAATTTGGGTTTGGATTCAAATATTCTAGGACACCAATCTTATTTTGGTTGTTGGAGGCGCCTTAGTTCCACCACGGCGGGTATGTAAGCGTTTCTCGCGGTATGCTCTTCATATCCAAGTCGGCGTGCACCCTAGTATCCGGATTTTGTGTTTTAGTCTCGGGGGGCTTGTCTCTCCAGTGGATTGTGTGTTGGAACTAGAACCTGTATGTTACTTATTTGGTTTGTCCTCTCCACCGTTTTAGTGCTAGTATTTTCCTTCCCCACTTTGATTGGTGGATTGATATTTGGTCCTATTCGATTTGCATTTAATTCGAAATTCTCTGACTGCATGGTTTGTAGATTGTGCATCGTATCACCTTCTAATGAGAATACACTGTTCTGGCACTTCTCCGTTGCTTTTGCTCGTTTTTTTCGTATTTTTTCTCTTCTGGGCTTCCCGCGAGTCTCCGCCGCACAACAATCGGTGTCGCCGGATGTTCCCTTGACACGTCCTCGAGAAATAAGACTTCACGTCTGTTCTGTGTTGCCTTGCTTTCTTTGCAGAGCGGCAAATGTCCAAGAAGCTGGAGGAACACCAGAGACGGATGACGGTGGGAACGACATTGGGTGAATTGACCGCATTTTCAGAGTCGACACTGGATGCGTTGGGAGACGACGAGGAGGACCCAACTCTCGGCCGCGCTAACAAAAGCAAGAAGAAGCAGAAAAATGCTCTGAACGCTTATCTGAATGCCGCCAAGCAGGCCTCTGAGACAGCACGGAGGGCGGAGGCGGCTCTCCAGGCCGACCGCGCAATTCTGTCGAGACAGGAAAACCAAAAAACGTTGTCTTTCAATCTGATGCTCAACAAGCAGAAGAAAGACCAGGGGTACGGCACTTTTCGCGACTACAAAGTGAAGGGGAAAATAGCAGAGACGGCGTTGGAGGATAAAGTGCGTGCTGTGGGGTCCCGTGTAGCGTGTCAGTTTTGTATGCGTCATCTGCGCAGGAACACAAGTGGCTTTTCCTTATTAAGGTCTACCGATGATGTTGATCTGTAAGCAGAAAGTGGTGACGATTTTGTGCCAATCCATATTGGGGGCTCGGAAGGCGTTATATTAACCAGGGGGGACAGTCTAATCACTGTGATATGCCTTTTACGGAGTTGCAGAGGGCGACTAGTATATAAAACTCTGTGTTGTATTGGCTTTGTGGAGATCTTCGTGGTAACGGGAAAAGCCAATGTATTCTTCGCCTGACGATGTGCGTTTCACTCTTAGGTTGCTTGGAAGTTAATTAGCCAGGTGCTTTTCTGTGCGTCGTGTTTTTGGGTGTGGAGCCGTTTGAACGTCTTGCTTCTGCACTTTTTTCTCTCAGCAGGCAAGTGGAAGACGACGGCGAGTTTGAGGATGTGCTTTCCGGGAAAGCAAGGAAAGGAAAGAGAATGGAAGAGAGCGAAGCCCGGGCCGAGGCGCCGTATCGTGAAGAAGATCTTGACGCTTTTGATGAGCTGCTTGAAACTCAGAAGATCCGCAAGACTGCGAAGAAGAAGCAGATGGTAGAGCGGGCCAAGGCATTCATCCCGAGTGTTCCCGAAGCGGTCGACGGCCAGAGAGGTAAGGAAACATTGCGCGTGTCAAATGCAGTAAGTTTTTTCTCCAAAGCATAGCAGTACACGAGTCTCAACTACGGACTACATGGATTTTTCAGCCATACATACTGAAAGTGAGTTGCGCTCCCCCGGTATCTGTATGTGTATGTATGCATGTAGGTACGTATGTAGGTTTGCATGTATGTATGCAATTAATTGGATGTGACATTATGCATCATGTGTGCACGAATGACATATCTAGATGCACAGTTTTGAGGGCTTGTGCCTATTTGTATGTGCACTGAGTTTCTGCGACTGGTGCCCTTTGAATGCTTTTCCAGCAACGACGCGCCAAATCTTGAAGAACAAGGGTTTGACTCGGAAGAGGAAGAAGTTCGAAGGAAACGCCCGAGTCCACAACAGAATGAAGTTCGAAAGCAAGATGAAGAAACTGAAGGTATGTACAGAACACAACAAAGGAGGACCGTTTGCGTGTTTCTGGCGTTAAGCTATTCAGAATGCCCCTCTCTTCTATCTTTGTCTGAGACTGCCTGCTTGTCTGATCCTGTCTCTCTGCCGTTGCCCGTCTCTCTATACGTGTGTCTATTTTCTATCGATATTACGCCTATCCTATGGATACACGCCCGCATTATGCATTGGCACCATCCGCGGAGTCTGTGACCAAGTTAGTCAACAGGAAGAACTGTTTATCATCACAAATACGTATGCCATAACGTAGACATTAACATATGGGATATTCGCATGCGGTGTTCACCATATGTGAGGGCTTGTAATACCAATGGGTGTCTGGTATGTGAAGACTGCACCTCCAGATGTAACTTCAGACGTAAGCACAGGTGCTGGCAATGTTTCTCTTCTGTTCCCGTGTGCGTGTGCCTTCTCAGACGATTCGACCACCAGGGCGCGAAGTGGAGGGCGATTCGTACATGGGAGAGGAATCTGGAATTCGGACAAATCTCAAAAAGTCACGGACCTTGTCGTAATGTCGTTGTCATGGTCTTTTGTTGTTGGTTACCACCGTTTACCTCACTGCATATTGATTCACCTGCTTGCATGTTTATACGGTGACAAACAAACGCGTATTTTCATCACCCGTCACTTAACCGCGCTTCGTTTCTTAATTAACTCGCCATTGGAGTATCTTTCTGCTAGGTATACATTCAGACTTGGTAAGCGGTTTTCTTCGCAATGTCTCTTGTTCAGCTTCTCCCTTTCGAAGAGAGCATTCACCTGTTATTGCTAGTAAACAGGAAATCGGGTGATCAGTGTATTCACGAAACTGCATCGTTAAGTGTTACATACTGCACTGGCGGCTTCACAGAAGCTGATCGCTTCTCACTTTTTTTAGAAACAGATGTGAGTAGGGTAAACCTTGAGTGAGCTTTTTATTTCGTGCACAGTAAGCAGCGTGAACAGCTCCGCACGGTGTTGCACGGGGATCCGGCGTAAGAACCAGGAAAGCTCGTAGTTCGATGAAGCCCACAGGCTGTCTGAACCCAGTGTAGTAGGTGGGAGGTCACCGGGCCTTTGGTACAAGAATCGTCACAGCACCGTCTGCCTTTTTCGGTGGGCATAATTGCAGTGACCTGTAAACAGGCCTAGGCAGGGTGGATGCAGAGATGGCGTACAGCAGATTCGGGCAAGAGATACTACTGCAATATTCCGTTTGTTCCCTTTGCCTCTACGCATAGGATTGTAGCTGCGTTCGTATAGTACATGTGACAGTCCCTCCGCGACGCATTTAGCCACTAATACTTAAAAAGCGAATAGGCACTATGGCCCCACACGTCCTGGAAATGTGTCCTGAGAGTTTGCTTAAAAGCGACAGTATCCCACCATTGTTGCTGAGAGGGGAAGACCTGTTCTGGTGACCCCATGCGTAGCAACACACGCTGCACTGGATCCGACCACAGACTCCTTTAAGACGTACACAACCTCTTCATATGAAGTCGGACTGTTTCATGTTGGTACAACAGCTATCTGATACACCTGATGAACCCATTACTCGGTTGATTTGTAAGGCTCCAACTTTGCGGATGCTGTGTAGTCAACTTTGTCAGGAAGCACGACAACCATCGTGGTTCCTACAAAGTCACCGTTTCGAAGAGTCTGGACGACCTCGTCGTCTGCTGCGTTTTCCTTCGTTTCCTCCGAGGCCTTTTCCTGCCGCCTTGCTGCATCGCGTTCTTCGTCTGTGGTGTACCCATCCCATCCAACGTTGAGAAGAGCAATGACTCGATACATGATGCTTTCCCCGTGGTCTGGCAGTTTCGCACAAAGAAGTGCAGTCAAAGGGACTTCTTCCTTGTACCACTTCGTGAGGTCCGAGGTAAAAACTGCGACAGCTTGCGGCTCGTCCTCATCAGTGCTGATGTCATCCATGCGTACCGTCAAATATGTCGGTTTCGGCAGGTTTGCTGGGTCAAGCTCTGACGGAAAAGTAACCGATACCTCCGTAGCAACACCCACGAGTCCTTCATCTTTAACGCTAGAAAAGTTGCACGAAGCGTCGTACTTGGACTTTGCTGGTTTTCTGTGGCCAGCACCTGACGCACCTTCAGAGCTTCCGTCCTCAACTGTTTGCTCCATAGTCACAACAGGAAACATGCGAACACGCACATTGCTATACTCGTCAATTCCAGATTCGACCTCTGTCAAGCCAACGTAACTTTCCAGCCGCGAGGTCCCGCCCTCTACGTGCATGCGGCCCAGGTTTAAGTGTGCGTGTAGCCCGTACTGAGTGACGTTCCTGTTGTCGGGTATCTTTGCACAGAACGCATACGGGAGAGGCTGTCCTCGCACGTACGCACTCGTGGTATTCGTGTGGTAGACGAAAAGGATTGGCCGATCTTCCATCTCGTCTGTGGTAGCGTCCTGCACCTCAATCGTAAGCGAAGTCGATTTCGGAAGAGATTCAGGAAAATTCTGTTCTCTCCACACCATGTTTCCATTGAATGACACGGCCACGAAGCCAGTACCAACGTGATCAGCGTCGCACTCGTCCAAAGATGGTCCGTTCATCTTCTCTGAGGGGTATGGCAGCAGACTGTCATTCACAACAATTGTCGCTGACGCTTCCTCCGTTAGGTCCACGGAGACATCGTTGGCTGGTTTTTCCGCACTGGAGGGCTTCTGCGCTGACCCGGATGTCGGGGCGCCGCAACCGGGGTGCGCAGCCAGCAACAACAGGGCCGCTGTAAGCAGCTGATGAAGTCGACTCATCATTTCCACAGAAGTTGCCTGACGTTGTATTCGAATTATCAGTTTCGCTATAGGTCCTGCTGACCCAACAGGAAGGCATGTGCCTTTCTGTAAAGACTCTGAGCGACACCAGACAGACAACAAACGACAGCAAAAAGCCTACGCTCCGGCTCGTACGGCTTGAATGGAGCAATTTCACTAATGCAGCTTCAGTTTGTGATGGAGGAATTTGTGAGGGCGGAAGGGCAATCCTTAAATGTTTCGAACAATGAAACCCACACTAGTCTTTGTGAGAATCTCGCACTGTTGCAGATACCAACTGCAACAAAAAACGACAGCCCCGCTGCACTGACACACTGGCGTAGAGAGACTGACCGAAAACCGAACAGGCAGTCAACCTTACCTGGTAAATCAGTGCTTGATATACTCTACAGAATTTAAACATCAGCAACAACGGCAACAGAGTGACTTGCTTGCGGGCACGCCTTATCCTTAAGTGACCAATCCAGCTGCCTGTCCGACCGTCGTGGCGATTGTAAAACGCTGGGGAAGTAGTACCGGGCGCTTTTTTGCCAGCATAGTGCTTTTGGGTTGCACGTTTGGCGAGTCCGCAACGCTGTCCCATCTTTCCCTTCACTCTGGTGATGCATGAACGCCGTCAGTCTGTGCCGCAGCTTCCCCACTAAGAGATTTCTGTTGCCCCATTTGCCGGTCTCCACTGGTGAGGACAAGATTTACTGGGCCCCCACGTAAAACGTCTATGACTCTTTCATTTGACTAGACCGAATTACCCGTAGAGATGCGAACGGAAGAAAACACTCGGTATCAACACAGGTGTTGTCACTAACTGGACTACTTACCACAGCTGTAAGCTTTAGATTTGAATATCACACGACTTTATCTAATGAAACATGAATACCGGTACGATACCGAAGCTCAGCGACTGTAGCTGTCTCAAGCAGTCTAGTAGGTCGTGGTGTACAGCAAGCATAAAGAACATGGTTGAATATGGTTGACTGTATCACATACGCACTCCTGAATGCAAGCGTACAAGCTGTAAAAAAAAGACTCCTTCACATGAACTGAAGAATCAACTGAGTCAAAACCGTACACTGATTATTTTCGTGCATCTGTGCATGTAAGGTGATACTTGGTCATATATGTTAGAAGATAACTTCCTGGGGCTTCGGTTTGTAGCACCACCTCCATGTCGGCTCGTTGCTCTAACGCAATTCTATGCAAGACGGAGTGCCTTTGTTTGAAAAGCTGTAGCCCCGTCGCGGTGGCTTCGCCTGTGTACGTGTGACTTCGACTAGGTCTTCCAGGCATTATGATCACCTTGCCACAGCAGCTGTCTGCTGTCGCACACCGTTTCTTCTAGTCAAAGCATATTTCTCAGAGTTTTACATGCAGATACAGCTATACGTCGAGTTCCATCTGTCACTGTCCATCTGTTACGTGTGGGCCGCCTAATGATGCACTGACGCGACAGACCTTATCCTACATCCCGGGCTCTTTCACCTTTCCGTCAGGGTGACGCCTGTACACTTATTTCCATCATTCAATGCAGAGCACTAACTACATGCCTCCCAGAGGATAAGGCCGTGGACATATGATTAAGCTCTATGTGACGATCTGCTTTGTTTTTGGCAATTGCCGTATTCCAAGGCATTCCTGAAAAACGAAGCTGCACGGGCAGTGGTGGACAAAAGGGCGCGCACTGTCGAGACGGGAAACAGTCACCCTCAATATCTAGCAGTCTGTTCTAGTGTATGTGAGAATGTCCATCTCCTAAACTGTGGTTCCAATGCATTGCTCAAGACGGCCAACTCTCCACCCTTTTTATACACGCCAACGAAGGCAGACACACATCAGCATCTTTAAATTCCGGCTTGTGTGTCTCCCTTTCAAACAACGGGGTCTTAGATGCCTTACACCAGTTTCACGGTGCGTGCTGCAAATCCAGTCTAGTTTCCACCATTTCAGCCGTCCTGTGTCTACTCGTCCTCTTTTCGGTTTCTTGCAATCCAGATCTGTTCGGTTTGCTTTCAACCTGCCCCTGAAATGCTGAAGCGTACACGTACCTCATGGGTCAGCATATGCGGAGAAGACTAGCTACATAACGCCCAACAGGAAACGCAACGCGTGATGCAGACCGTGACCTGGTCCTCGCGCCAGGCATGGTCTCATTGATGGTCTGTTGAGTTTGACATCCAGTAAGAGAGGTAGCGCGGTAATGAACATATTACGCAGCGAAGCTAAATAGTTTGGATGACATGATGCTGACATGTCGCAGTACGTGTTTGTGGTGGAAGCACCTAGCGCGGCTGCGATGTCTTTTACTGCAAAGGCAATCTTTTCTCCTCCGAATGCTGGCAGCGAGCCAAACGACTCAGTCAACGAAGAGGGCCATAACGACTTGAGCATACAAACAAAAACAGTCCTTCTCCCTTTTGGGGGACACGAAGAGACGTACGTCGAGGCAGAGAGCAGTTCTACAATAGTTTAACAGAAGACCCCAATGCCACATGCCAGTTTCACTCCGTGTGCGGGGTTCATGGAGAGAATTAATAATACGGCACATGGTATTGGGGCCAACGGGCCAGCCAAAGTGTGGGCGGGAGACTGACTGTCCCGATTCATGGGAATGCCAAACGAAAAAAAGGCTCAGTCGTTCTCTGAATGGAGAATGCTTGCTTCTGAGAGGAATCAGAACTAGGCAACACGGCCAGGTACAGGTAGGCGGTGGCTGGATTGGACGGAAGGGGGAAGAGAAGAGGGTTCCGACTTGGCTGTTTCTGACGGCTCGAAACAAGAAAGCCGAATGCGGTAGAGGCGCCAGGACTCTTTGCTTGGTGACACACTTGGGGCGGCGCCGTAGAGAAACGAGGACTGGAGATGGCGGCGTAGAGAAACGAAGACTGGAGATGGGGCCGAAGGCGGGACACGGAGTGGGTGGCTCCGTTCGGAGGAAGAATCCAAGTATGGGGTTCGACCTGGGCTGGGGCTACAAGCAGGAAGGGGAAAGAAGCCTTTTTTTGTTAGTTTTCTTTTTTATATTTTTTTTTTGATTTTTTTTTGATTTTTTTTGTTTGTGATTTTTTTTATTTTTTATTCCGGCTTCGCTGTCTGCGGGGGCGCGAGTCAGCGGACCCGGAATGCTTTTTTTCTGTTAGATCGCCTCTGAGCCTGTCCTTGAGACCACGAAAGATGAGAGTTGAATGGCGATACAAAGGCGGGGAGCCGGAGAGGAATCAGAACTGGAGAACAGGGCGAGGGACAGGTAGGCGGTGGCTGGATTGGACGGAAGGGGGAAGAGAAGAGGGTTCCGACTTGGCTGTTTCTGACGGCTCGAAACAAGAAAGCCGAATGCGGTAGAGGCGCCAGGACCCTTTGCTTGGTGACACACTTGGGGCGGCGCCGTAGAGAAACGAGGACTGGAGATGGCGGCGTAGAGAAACGAAGACTGGAGATGAGGCCGAAGGCGGGACACGGAGTGGGTGGCTCCGTTCGGAGGAAGAATCCAAGTATGGGGTTCGACCTGGGCTGGGGCTACAAACAGGAAGGGAAGAGAAACTTTTTTTGTTTGTTTTTTTTATTTTTTTTGTTTTTTTTTGATTTTTTTTTTGATTTTTTTTGTTTTGGTTTTTTTATTTTTTTTTATTCCGTCTTGGCTGTCTGCGGGGGCGCGAGTCAGCGGACCCGGAATGCTTTTTTTCTGTTAGATCGCCTCTGAGCCTGTCCCTGAGACCACGAAAGATGAGAAGTGGATGGCGATACAAAGGCGGGGAGCCGGAGAGGAATCAGAACTGGAGAACAGGGCGAGGGACAGGTAGGCGGTGGCTGGATTGGACGGAAGGGGGAAGAGAAGAGGGTTCCGACTTGGCTGTTTCTGACGGCTCGAAACAAGAAAGCCGAATGCGGTAGAGGCGCCAGGACCCTTTGCTTGGTGACACACTTGGGGCGGCGCCGTAGAGAAACGAGGACTGGAGATGGCGGCGTAGAGAAACGAAGACTGGAGATGAGGCCGAAGGCGGGACACGGAGTGGGTGGCTCCGTTCGGAGGAAGAATCCAAGTATGGGGTTCGACCTGGGCTGGGGCTACAAACAGGAAGGGAAGAGAAGCTTTTTTTTTATTTTTTTTGATTTTTTTTTTGATTTTTTTTTGATTTTTTTTGTTTTGTGTTTTTTTATTTTTTTTTATTCCGGCTTCGCTGTCTGCGGGGGCGCGAGTCAGCGGACCCGGAATGCTTTTTTTCTGTTAGATCGCCTCTGAGCCTGTCCTTGAGACCACGAAAGATGAGAGTTGAATGGCGATACAAAGGCGGGGAGCCGGAGAGGAATCAGAACTGGAGAACAGGGCGAGGGACAGGTAGGCGGTGGCTGGATTGGACGGAAGGGGGAAGAGAAGAGGGTTCCGACTTGGCTGTTTCTGACGGCTCGAAACAAGAAAGCCGAATGCGGTAGAGGCGCCAGGACCCTTTGCTTGGTGACACACTTGGGGCGGCGCCGTAGGGAAACGAAGACTGGAGATGAGGCCGAAGGCGGGACACGGAGTGGGTGGCTCCGTTCGGAGGAAGAATCCAAGTATGGGGTTCGGCCTGGGCTGGGGCTACAAGCAGGAAGGGGAAAGAAGCCTTTTTTTGTTAGGTTTTTTTTTCATATGTTTTTTTTTGATTTTTTTTTTGATTTTTTTTGTTTTGTGTTTTTTTATTTTTTTTATTCCAGCTTCGCTGTCTGCGGGGGCGCGAGTCAGCGGACCAGGAATGCTTTTTTTCTGTTAGATCGCCTCTGAGCCTGTCCTTGAGACCACGAAAGATGAGAGTTGAATGGCCATACAAAGGCGGGGAGCCGGAGAGGAATCAGAACTGGAGAACAGGGCGAGGGACAGGTAGGCGGTGGCTGGATTGGACGGAAGGGGGAAGAGAAGAGGGTTCCGACTTGGCTGTTTCTGACGGCTCGAAACAAGAGAGCCGAATGCGGTAGAGGCGCCAGGACCCTTTGCTTGGTGACACACTTGGGGCGGCGCCGTAGAGAAACGAGGACTGGAGATGGCGGCGTAGAGAAACGAAGACTGGAGATGAGGCCGAAGGCGGGACACGGAGTGGGTGGCTCCGTTCGGAGGAAGAATCCAAGTATGGGGTTCGACCTGGGCTGGGGCTACAAACAGGAAGGGAAGAGAAACTTTTTTTTGTTTGTTTTTTTTTATTTTGATTTTTTTTTTGATTTTTTTTGTTTTGTGTTTTTTTATTTTTTTTTATTCCGGCTTCGCTGTCTGCGGGGGCGCGAGTCAGCGGACCCGGAATGCTTTTTTTCTGTTAGATCGCCTCTGAGCCTGTCCTTGAGACCACGAAAGATGAGAGTTGAATGGCGATACAAAGGCGGGGAGCCGGAGAGGAATCAGAACTGGAGAACAGGGCGAGGGACAGGTAGGCGGTGGCTGGATTGGACGGAAGGGGGAAGAGAAGAGGGTTCCGACTTGGCTGTTTCTGACGGCTCGAAACAAGAAAGCCGAATGCGGTAGAGGCGCCAGGACCCTTTGCTTGGTGACACACTTGGGGCGGCGCCGTAGAGAAACGAGGACTGGAGATGGCGGCGTAGAGAAACGAAGACTGGAGATGAGGCCGAAGGCGGGACACGGAGTGGGTGGCTCCGTTCGGAGGAAGAATCCAAGTATGGGGTTCGACCTGGGCTGGGGCTACAAGCAGGAAGGGGAAAGAAGCCTTTTTTTGTTTGTTTTTTTATTTTTTTTGATTTTTTTTTTGATTTTTTTTTTGATTTTTTTTGTTTTGTGTTTTTTTATTTTTTTTTATTCCGGCTTCGCTGTCTGCGGGGGCGCGAGTCAGCGGACCCGGAATGCTTTTTTTCTGTTAAATCGCCTCTGAGCCTGTCCTTGAGACCACGAAAGATGAGAAGTGGATGGCGATACAAAGGCGGGGAGCCGGAGAAGGATCAGAACTGGAGAACAGGGCGAGGGACAGGTAGGCGGTGGCTGGATTGGACGGAAGGGGGAAGAGAAGAGGGTTCCGACTTGGCTGTTTCTGACGGCTCGAAACAAGAAAGCCGAATGCGATAGAGGCGCCAGGACCCTTTGCTTTGTGTGACGCTTGGGGCGGCGCCGTAGAGAAACGAGGACTGGAGAGGGCGGCGTAGAGAAACGAAGACTGGAGAGGGCGGCGTAGAGAAACGAAGACTGGAGATGAGGCCGAAAGCGGGAGACAGAGTCAGTGGCTCCGTTCGGAGGAAGAATCCAAGTATGGGGTTCGACCTGGGCTGGGGCTGCAAGCAGGAAGGGGAGAGAAGCTTTTTTTTTGTTTTTTTTTGATATTTTTTTTGATTTTTGTTTGATTTTTTTTGTTTTTTTCATTCCGGCTTCGCTGTCTGCTGGGGCGCGAGTCAGCGGACCCGGAATGCTTTTTTTCTGTTAAATCGCCTCTGAGCCTGTCCTTGAGACCACGAAAGATGAGAAGTGGATGGCGATACAAAGGCGGGGAGCCGGAGAAGGATCAGAACTGGAGAACAGGGCGAGGGACAGGTAGGCGGTGGCTGGATTGGACGGAAGGGGGAAGAGAAGAGGGTTCCTACTTGGCTGTTTCTGACGGCTCGAAACAAGAAAGCCGAATGCGATAGAGGCGCCAGGACCCTTTGCTTTGTGTGACGCTTGGGGCGGCGCCGTAGAGAAACGAGGACTGGAGAGGGCGGCGTAGAGAAACGAAGACTGGAGATGAGGCCGAAAGCGGGAGACAGAGTCAGTGGCTCCGTTCGGAGGAAGAATCCAAGTATGGGGTTCGACCTGGGCTGGGGCTGCAAGCAGGAAGGGGAGAGAAGCTTTCTTTCTTTTTTTTTTGTTTTTTGATTTTATTTTTTGAATTTTTTTTGTTTTTGTTTTTTTTATATTTTTTGTGATTTGGTCCTTTTTCTTTTATTTTTTTTTTGATTTTGTTTCGTTTTTTTTTCGACCGTTTTCGGAAGAACGAAAGAGAAGGTTGAAGTGACATGGAGGCGTTGGGGAGCTGCGGCTGTGGTGACGGC
>NC_031479.1:4203631-4204656 GCF_000006565.2 Toxoplasma gondii ME49 | reverse complement strand
GGGTTGACTTTAACGTTGTGTGGTCTCCTGAACTTACGGTTCGTCAGAGGCTGAGGGAGGTACGTCGTTCCCGCTGGGAGCGCGGCAGTCACAGGAGACATGTGTTGGTATATCGAGAGGTGCACGGCCACGCCGTCAGGTTTGCTTTTGTTCTTTCTTGCAGCACGGGGAGTTATCTGCGGGATCGTCTGTAGCATGATTTCTGCTGGAGGCGGCTGGCAGTGTTGGTGTTGTCTTGCACGTTTTGTACTCGCCTGTACTTCTGGTTCGTCAGATGCTGACGCAGGTTCTGTGTTTCTGTGGGGAGCGCGGCTGACACAGGAAATCTGTGTTCGTTTATTGAGAGATCCTCATTCATACCGTCATGTTTGTTGCTGTCCATTCATCTATCAGGCGGAGGTGAGTTTGGCAGCATCCGTGGCGTGAGGGGTGGTTCGGTTCGTCACTGGCGTGTGCTGGTTCACAGGGTATCCGGGGGAACGCCGTCGAGTTGCCGCGTAGGCATGGGTGGAACAGGACGGGCAGCACTGGAAAACACCGGCACCCCCAGCTTGTGGTGCGCGCTGTGTGTCGGCGATCAACCGCCCCCCGCTAGGCTCTGGCGGCGGTGCTAGGCCTCTGGTGTCTTGTGGGGTGTCGCTGCTGTTTGGGTTTGTGGCGATGACTGGAGGAGAGTGTGCAGTACGATATGGGCAGGGTGCCGGCCATTCATTGGTTGCCGTGAGTGACAGGGGAAAGGGATATTGATTCATGGAAGAGCACTGCTTGTCCCCGTGTAGGTATCAGGTGGCGTAGTGTATCGATTTCGTACCCGCGTGCCGAGCGAAATACAAGCTAACGATGCGAAAGGATCAGGCATTGGGTTCGTCGAGGAAGCAGCCAGAGTTGTTAGGGTTGACTTTAACGTTGTGTGGTCTCCTGAACTTACGGTTCGTCAGAGGCTGAGGGAGGTACGTCGTTCCCGCTGGGAGCGCGGCAGTCACAGGAGACATGTGTTGGTATATCGAGAGGTGCACGGCCACGCC
>NC_031479.1:4068288-4203611 GCF_000006565.2 Toxoplasma gondii ME49 | reverse complement strand
CACTTGCATGTTCGTCACTAGCACGTCACCCTTTTTGATTATAGCGTTTAACCTTGACCCGATGGATCAGTCGTCCATGTCGATTTCGCGGAGAATGGTGTTTCATAGAGCATCGCTCGGACTCTCTTGCACCCGCTTCTGTCGTTAACGTCCTAGAACGTTTTTATTCAATGGAAGGGGCGGGACAATGAGAGCCATCGTTTTTCATAACGTTTTCCTGACGTCGAGTTTTTTCAGCATTTGCTGGGACAAAAACGTAGTCCTCAGGAATGCACCAGAAAGCAATTGCTGCATCGTGTGCGGGTGCTGCATTCTCTTGCAGGACAAAAAGAAAGTAAATGACACCATGGCGGCAACATTAAATATGCGTTTATGACCACATAGACTGACACAAACGAGCAGTAATGAGTTCGTGATGGCATAACGATCCCGGCACCACACCATGCTGACGGTCTGTGGACGTGCTCTGGTTTGTCGCCGAAGTGCCGTGTTCACAAATGCCAAGACACACATCAGGAGACCAGTAATCGGTAATGCCAACCTACATGAGCATCTGAGTATGACGAAATGGTGCTCGCGGCTGTGGAGGCTGTACATGGAAATTGCAAATTACATTACATCTGTGGTGTGAGTTGGCGTGCGCTGGGAGCTCGACGTATTTTTTGGCTGTCGTACGCCGTCTTAGTATGCCTTAAAGCATCCGTTTCGCAGCAGCACCTCTTCTCGCTGTGTGTAGAAGAGGTGTGTTTTCTGGTGGCTTCACCCATGTCTTCAATCCCGTTTCTCTTTCGACAAAATCCGTAAGGTGGCAGTTGCTACTGGCGTTGTCCTGGCTACTGCGATAGTCACCGCAACTTTAGTGAGATACAATTGGGGCATGCCATTGACACTATACGGACGGTCTGCCGATTCGCTCTAGCCACATTCTGCTGCGCTACGAGCATCTCTATGTGAGGCAAATAGCTTCGTATACAGTGGACTCAAAGTCAGGCTCGTCTGATAGGATTATGGTGCAGTCGTGTCCACCTTGTTCTCTCTTGCGGAGCAAGAAAAGATCCGTTGATGCCTCGAAAACATCAGTATCGGTTGGACGTGGCCGGCGGTGAGTTGACCAGTTTATGTTCTCCTGTTCTTCCGGTTCGTCAGGTGCAGAAGCATGTAAGTCGCTTTTTCGGAGGTGCCTGCCACAAGCAGCAATAGTGCTTTCAAGGGCGCACGTTCACATCGTCATGTTTGTTGCTGTCCATTCATCTATCAGGCGGAGGTGAGTTTGGCAGCATCCGTGGCGTGACGGGTGGTTCGGTTCGTCACTGGCGTGTGCTGGTTCACAGGGTATCCGGGGGAACGCCGTCGAGTTGCCGCGTAGGCATGGGTGGAACAGGACGGGCAGCACTGGAAAACACCGGCACCCCCAGCTTGTGGTGCGCGCTGTGTGTCGGCGATCAACCGGCCCCCGCTAGGTTCTGGCGGCGGTGCTAGGCCTCTGGTGTCTTGTGGGGTGTCGCTGCTGTTTGGGTTTGTGGCGATGACTGGAGGAGAGTGTGCAGTACGGTATGGGCAGGGTGCCGGCCATTCATTGGTTGCCGTGAGTGACAGGGGAAAGGGATATTGATTCATGGAAGAGCACTGCTTGTCCCCGTGTAGGTATCAGGTGGCGTAGTGTATCGATTTCGTACCCGCTTGCCGAGCGAAATACAAGCTAACGATGCGAAAGGATCAGGCATTGGGTTCGTCGAGGAAGCAGCCAGAGTTGTTAGGGTTGACTTTAACGTTGTGTGGTCTCCTGAACTTACGGTTCGTCAGAGGCTGAGGGAGGTACGTCGTTCCCGCTGGGAGCGCGGCAGTCACAGGAGACATGTGTTGGTATATCGAGAGGTGCACGGCCACGCCGTCAGGTTTGCTTTTGTTCTTTCTTGCAGCACGGGGAGTTATCTGCGGGATCGTCTGTAGCATGATTTCTGCTGGAGGCGGCTGGCAGTGTTGGTGTTGTCTTGCACGTTTTGTACTCGCCTGTACTTCTGGTTCGTCAGATGCTGACGCAGGTTCTGTGTTTCCGTGGGGAGCGCGGCTGACACAGGAAATCTGTGTTCGTTTATTGAGAGATCCTCATTCATACCGTCATGTTTGTTGCTGTCCATTCATCTATCAGGCGGGGGTGAGTTTGGCAGCATCCGTGGCGTGAGGGGTGGTTCGGTTCGTCACTGGCGTGTGCTGGTTCACAGGGTATCCGGGGGAACGCCGTCGAGTTGCCGCGTAGGCATGGGTGGAACAGGACGGGCAGCACTGGAAAACACCGGCACCCCCAGCTTGTGGTGCGCGCTGTGTGTCGGCGATCAACCGCCCCCCGCTAGGCTCTGGCGGCGGTGCTAGGCCTCTGGTGTCTTGTGGGGTGTCGCTGCTGTTTGGGTTTGTGGCGATGACTGGAGGAGAGTGTGCAGTACGATATGGACAGGGTGCCGGCCATTCATTGGTTGCCGTGAGTGACAGGGGAAAGGGATATTGATTTGTATTTGGGTCAGGGAGAAGAATGCTCATGCGGTAGGTTTCTGGTGCTGTAGTACCAATTGTGTACCCGCGCGCCGAGCTCTGAAGTGTCCATTGATGCCGAGAAATCACGTATCGGAATCGCCTACTAAGCAGCGTGAGCTGATGCAGTTGTCTTAATCGATTTGTGCTAGCCTGTACATTCTGGTCCTCAGACTCTGGGGGAGAAATATTTTTTCTTGGGGAAGGCTCCAGTCACACGAAACCGATATTCGATAAGTGAGATACGCACATTCACATCTTCAAGTGTGTCGCTGTCCACTCTTGCAGAGAATGAATGTTAGTGTGGGATAGCCGGTAGCGGGGCTGCGATTTGGTTCGGGTCTTCGCTGACTTCTTTTTCTGCGTCATAAGGCAACCAGGATCTCTTTACCTGGATGACTCGTATGCAGGCGTCGAAAAACAAATCAGGCAGCATTGGAAAACCTCGAATGACAGGCGGAAGGGCGATTGATTCGTCTACGGCGTAGCAAACGGCAAGCTTGCTTGGTAGGCTTTTTTCTCTCGTCTGCTCCACTGTGGACTGGCTCGCCAAAGCAAGGGGCGGGTCAATGCTGCTCAAAGTGCATTAGAGGCTTCTTCGTGGAGCCAGCGGGCTTTGTGGTGTTGGACGTGTCACCGTCGTGATCGTTTCTGTTTTTCTGCATGTCAGCCTCTCTTGAGAGTACGTCTGTCCCACGGAGAGCGCTTCAGTCACAGGTAACCACTGTGTTTTTTGAGAGATGTTAACTCACATAGTTCGTGGCGGTGCTGTCATGAAGCAACCTGCACTGAGTCCGGTATCATAAATGGCACGGATGTGGCGTGGTTCCTCGGTGCTGTCCTTTGTTTTGGAAGGTGCGCAGAGGGGTTTCGACAGCGTGGGTAGGATGCAGACGTCAAACAGGATTGGCAACAGTGGAGAACCTCGGCGAACTTGAATGGTGTTTTGTGCATCTGGAAGCGAGCCGCTAGTCTTTTGCGACGTTCCTGGGTCCCTGTAGTCTTATCAGGTGCCGCTCGAGGTTTCTTCAGGTGTGATTGCTAAGACGTTGGCTGGGATCGCGGGCGCATTCGGATATTGGCTAGGTCCCTGGCATCCGTGGGCCTCCGAGAATGACAGGGTGAAGAGAGCTTGATTCGTATACGGGCCAGTGAAACGCAAGCTTGCGTGGTAGGTTGCCGATGGTGTAGTATTCATTTTGTAGCCGCCTGCGGAGCAATAAATAGTTCAGCTGTGTCGTGGGGGTAGGTTCCTCTCACCGGCTGAATTATGTGGGTTATGCGGTGTTCGACGTGTCGCTGTTGTGCTCGCTTCTGTTTCGTTGTTTGTCAGGCTTTGTGGAGCGTAAGTCTCCGCTAAGGAGAGCGCCGAAGTCACAACAAGACACAGCGTGGTTCTTGAGAGGTGCTCACTCCCATCGTTCATTTTGTGGCTGCAAATTTATGCAACACCTTCAAATGAGTCTGTGTATCGCCAGTAGAAGCGTCGCGCCTGCGGGTCTCTATACACTCCTGGTGTCCTATGGGACACCCTGGGGAAGTATGCGGGTTTCGGTATGCCGCAGGCAAGCACGTGGCATTCGGTTCCGCATGAGTCTTTTTCAGTGGACATTTGCCCAGTAACTGAGTGACTCGAGGTCGCTGTTGGGCGTTTGTTTGACTTGCATTACTCTATAGAAGAGTCGACTTGCCTTTTGCGTGTTTTGCTGTGGGCTGTGGAGTTGCACGAGTCTGTCCTCTACGTGTTGAAAAGGTAACGCCAGCGTGCACAAAAACGCCATCTCATTCTGGCAGGAGCTGTCGTAGTTGCCCTCTCCTCTCTGTGTCTGTTCTTCGTCCGTTGCCACCCGTGATACGCCGGGCGCATCAGGTGGAAGGGCTGGTGCCGGGCACGCATACAGAAATCCATACCGGGTTGAGAAAGAAGCAACATGCTTATGCTAGGAGATAATGTATAGGAAGGAGGATGCGTATATTCAGGAGGTCGAGTAGTCCAAAAGGATTTGTCAGGGCTGGTCCATCCCGGCGTCCCTCGTTCCATGTTGTGGTTCGTGATTTCTTTGGTTTGTACTTGTTCTCAGATTTTTTCATCGGTACGTTGTCTTCTGCCAGCCGCCTTGGGCATTGAAGACGCATTGCTAGCTGCTGCCCCATCAGAGACAGCGCGCTGGCTGGTTACCCACTGATGCTCTCTGCATTGTGGATCTCCCCCTGGTTTTTTCCCAGGCCCTAGTGCGTGAATGGGTTACATTCGGGGCAAATGTACTGGCTGTCTAGTGTGGAGCAGTTGTCGTCAGCCTGCAACTTCTGAAAGGGTGATTTTCCCTTTGTGAGGCGCCCGACTTTAGGTCACTGCCAAAGGTACAGTTGTCAAGCCGAAGAGCTTGCGGAGGAGATACTCTATATGGCTTCTGTCCTTGGGGGAATGGAGTCGGTGTGCCTGTTTGTGATTCATCAGTATGCGAATTCGATTTGTTTGTCTGTGCGACGCTTTCTTTCAGGCGGATGTGTCCGGTGAAGTGAGTGTTAGAGAGGACACAAAACGCGTACAGCTAGCGGCGCAGACCCCTTTGTTTGCCAGAAACACGGAATTGGGTGTTCCGCTGTTCTCTCGTCTCCCAAGGGCGAAGACAGATCCGCTATTGCGGTCATCCGTTTTTCGACGGCAACTAGGCAGTTCCATTTTCGTTGGCGGGGTCCGAAGCAAGCTTTGCTCAAGAGTTGGTTCCAGGTCGCGATGTTCTTTTCGGAAAATTGCCGGACTGTTTGCCTCCAGTCTGCCTCAAGTTTCACCACATCCTCGTGATGTGTGCTGAGTCGGTTTTTGTTCGAATAGCCCCGACGCTGGGGTTGAGCCTCGTTTCCTTTACTTACGTCACATGTGGGTGTTGGAGAGAAAACACACCGCGATTATTTCTCAGGGCAGGACTAACAGAAAGGAGCGAGCATCAGCGAATGGGATGCACGATCAGGTAATGCGGCGCCTCTGTCGGGTGGCAGGGGGAGTGCAAAAACACGTTTTGTTCGAGTTTCCTCTGATTGATGAGAGCGACACTGGAGAATCGAGCGAACATGTGTGCGGACGCGTGATGTGTGTGAGAGAGGTACGTAGACATATGCGATCAAGTGGGAGGCTCTCTGCACCACAGAGTGTTCTAACGTCTCTCTCGGCTTCCGTATGATGTTGTTTCTTGGCGGCGCGCATAGAGATCAAGTGGATGAAACAGGGTTGCTGTGGAACTCACCCATTCCTTGAGCCATGCAGACATTTCTCACATGCTGCGGAGTTTCGTTTTTCCTGCACCTTGCCCACAGGACAGCGAACTCGTAAGTTGTAGATCTGTGGGGTGCTGTATTGGCCAGCCGACGAGCATGACGGTTTGCGGAAGAGAACCATGTGGAGGAAGGGCACACAGTGCATCGATTCTCGGGTCCCTGCCTCCTCATTTGAGAGTGGTCCGCTTGGAAAATAGGGTGAACTGATGGGTTTGTTCGCTTGCACGAAGCTGTCTATCTTTCTGGTCGTATGCACATGTAGATCTGTTCTGCGTTGCATTACCTTTTGTGGGCTGCGGGCGTCCTCGTGTCCTTCAATATGTGGCGAGGGCGAATGGACAGATTTTTCGCTGGTCCAGTGGTCGCCGTCGTCGTGATTCATGATGCGAGATATCACACCTGCAAAGAGCTCGCTTACATCGTAGCTTATGGTTGTCCGCGGGATTATTTCCGTGGGAGCAAACGTTATGTGTATGCCGCAACTGGTGCCGCTTCCGAGCATGCCAGAAAACCATCACATCCCCTTTCCTTTAGTTGTTTTTGTATTCCGAAGAGCTTGTATAAGGTCGTAAGTAAAGCAGCTGTTTGCGAATGGGTGGCCTGCCGCACAAATGAGATTTGCCGGCGGAGAAATGAACTCCGCCTTTCTTGGGGAAGGGAAACTCGAGAGAAACGTGGCCTTCATATATATATATATATATGCATATTGATATCGATATAGCTGTACATATCGTGGGTGCGTATTGATGTCCATGTTTTATGGTCGTGCAGTTGAGTTAACAACACTGGATGCGTCAGTGTGAATGCGTGGTACAATCGAAAAATTGCCACATGCATATGCTTTGTCAGTGTCGGTCGTAGTAGCTATCGGACCGCTGAACGCTTTTTTGTGAAAACACGCAGAACGCATATTCGTGGGCGTACAACCATGGACTTCGGATTTCCTCCACCTGAAACGGACTGCGCATCGCGCGAGAAGACACAACGATGGACGGAGCATTGCCATTTCATGCTCGTGGTGTGCTTGTTTGTGGAGACTGGAGTTTGCTCCCGCGGGGGAAGAGTAGGCAGCCGTGCATGTATACCAGTGCATGCTCATGCACACGACTAGGCCAAAACCGGTAGAGATGTGAAACTCTCTCCTCGCAGAACATGGAGTACGGCGCCGGGTTGTCGATGGAGCTGTTGTTTGAAATTGTACGGTTGTGAAGGACGCCTGAACAGCATGGGGGACATCTCCAATCCTCTGTTTTTGTTTATCGTCAGGTTCTCGGAGCGGTGAGTTTGCTTGGCTTTGTTGGACCGACGTAGTATTTTTTGTCGGATGCAGGGTCCAACCTTGTGCGCCTACATAATAAGAGCCGCTGCAAGCTTTCGTCCGGTCGTAGTGGCGAACTGGTTGAGTCGTCGTTTTTGGTCGGCTGGGGCAGAACTTGGTTTTTGGAAGTTCATTGCACAAGATGATAGGAAACCTTAGTTCGTAGACATACACGAAACGCACCGGTTTATACGGAACACAAGCTCAGAAGCTGGAGGGGAATGGTGGGCACCTGGCCAGGAGGTTGGTCGAGCAACGACACAAACTCTGGGGCAAGTGTGTAGAGAGGTCTTCGAATTAACTAGATACAAATCGTTTGCAGTGGCTGTGCACGGAGACCTTGTCGTGAACGCTTTTTCTCCCCGCGTGTTCCATGCAGCTACCATATCATCTAATACAACCACTCTAACAGCAAGCCGATACACATATCCTTGTTCGTGGTTTTGGGTCTCTGTGGCCTGTGAGCACGAACAGGCTCTGGCGCTCGGGGATATTAAATGAGGCCTCGTCGTGACCGACTCTTTTCGTGCCCATCTGTCAACGGAATGAGGCGCTTGTTCACGATGAGCCACAATTAAGAGCATGGCCTCACACGTATGAGGGGTTTGGCGACAGTGAAGTTGCCCCTGCTTCTCATTTGTGCATTGTTTTTCCCAGTCTGTAAGTGGAATAACAGTTGCCCTGCCGACACGGGAGTCACACGCATCCATATGAATTAAGGCCACTGATCTAAGCCTTCCTTGACAAGGGAAGAGCACGCCAGGCAAAAACAGTTGCAGCCGACGGCTCTCCATCATGGTGTAGCGGCTCTTGTGTCTTCCAAGTTAATGATGGCACACTGCTTTGGCTTCTCCGTTAGGACGAGTTGGTCACGGTGGCGATATGTGCTTATGTGTGTGTTGTCTGGATTCAAGCAGACTGAAAACATAAATGTGAAATCACTCTGATGAACCCCGACTGACCCTTGTGTCGGGGCAGCTCTCACAGCGTCTTGCGTACACCGACGATTTCTAGCATGAGTACGAAAACAGAGTTTGTGAACAGTGCAGTGATTAGCTGCAGAGGGAATATCCATCGATCAGACAAGAACATCAGGCGAGTGGGCGGCTTCTTAATGGGAAGCTCATGGATTCGGGGTACCCTCAACGATTACAAAGGCGGTGAGTGTCCTTTGCTGAGGTCCCGTTCCTGGGCATAGCTCCGACAAGAGATTCTATCGTCTGGGGTGTACCGACGTCAGGTGACCTGTGTTGCGCAGCGGACACACGCAAGGCGAGGGAGATCTTGTCTTGTCCGTTTCTCCTGCGTGGCTCCTTCTGGGGATGTGTCGCCTTTTTGGGCCACAAAAGCGAATGGAACCTGGAGGGAGATGTCTACACGCTAATTCTGTGGTTTGCGTCATCACATACATTGATTACAAAGCATGGAGTTGGAGGTCGAAGAGAATGCTATCACGCGCCTCACCAGTTGAATGCTCAAGCTGTCCATCGAATTTAACCTAGTTCGTCGTGCCAACTGCCTGTTACGACTGACCAATTACGAGATATAGCGTGTGCCTCTGCAAATGGTTTTCAGTTAACACTTATGGAAGGGAACACGAGACGGATGCGAAGGACCTCCATCAGGGCGGCACTGCTGCTACGTCCACGATACGGGTGATTCTTTGATGCAGTGGTACCGACCTTCTTCGCAGTTGAAATTGCTCATCGTGATGAGCGGCCGGCATTGCAAGTGTGTGTCCTAGCTGCTGGAAGCGAGAACTGCTTTCGGCCCGAAAGCAGTCCACCCAGCAGAAATCTTTCGAACGGCTGGGGCGAGGAGACTTCCATGAAGCCTGTATAGCTAGACAACTCATCTGCATGTACGTGGTCTGTATTTGTGTAGCAATGTATGTATATGTACGATTGCAGATAGATTTCTGGTGCGGGACAAAGACTCAATGTGCCAAGAGTACCGTTGCACACCACGGCGTCAAGCCTCAAGGGGGGAGGCTGGATGTTGTTGATGCCGTAGATAAACGGCAGCGATTTGGGGATATGGGGGGCTACTCTGAACTCAGAAAACAGGCAAACAAGCTCGGCGCAGAGCCGGTGTAGGGTTTAGAGTGGCCGCACGTGACGAATGTGCTGCTGCAATTCCAAAATAATAAAATGCTTTCCCAGACGCTGGAATTGTGTGTTTTATCTTGGCTTGTGAACTGCAGGCGGCTTTGGTAAGCAATTTGGCTATTGTGCTCAGGATGAGCTTGCATCACACTGATCAGTTGCTTCTAGAGAGGTCAGGTGAAAACAGTCCCTACACCAGTGTAATGCCGCGTAGTGCCTCCCGCACAGGTCACTAGACGTTTACCCTTCGTCTAGATTTGGCGAACTCGTGTCAGGCGAGGAGCCGCTCTGATGGAGACTCATGCCTTAGAACTGAGCCGATACCTGGATCACCGTATGTCAGGTGTAGGCATTCGTGCTTGGCAGGTTAGCGGCAGCCTGTAGAGTATGCAGACTTGTCGAGAAGGCTGTAGATGGACCGGAAGCGCAGACAGTTTCTCTCTCAACAGGCTCGTCTTAGCGTCGGACCCCACGCGACGTAGGTTGCCAAGAGGACAAGACGATGTGTGTGTGCCGTGCGCTGTGTGTGCCACTTGAGGTTTACATGGAACAAACTGCTGACACTGGGGTTGATAGCTAGTACTTAATCCATGAACTTTCCTGAGTATAACATACGAGAGAGCGGTCAGGCTTCGTCCGAAGGATGGGTCCTGTGTCTCCAGCCGTAAGGAGCAGGTGGTGGCTTCGCATCAGTAGGATTTCCGTTTGATTGTGCGATTGCTTTTACCTTGCCCTCTGTACCATAAGCTAGCGAGGTTGTTCTCCACACGGCACCGAAGAGCGCGGAACGCCAACGTCAACATGAACCAATCGCAACGCGAAATGCCTCGGGACCTTCAACATGCCCCCGATGCCGCTCCCCGGCCCGCCCCTACAGTGGCTCCTGAGCCTGGTTCTGTTGAGGCTTCCCAGGCCATTGCGTCTGTCAGCCTCCTGCCGGCGCCTCGTGACGATGAGGAGCAGGAAGCTGCAAGAGCAGCAAAAGCTGTTTGTGAAGACCTGCTTCTTCCTGAGGGTCAGAGCATTAAGGAACTCCTCCAGATGGTTCCCCTTCAAATCCCGGATGACTCGAAAACTCAGACAAATCTCCAAAGATTGGCCCGGCGTCTGAGACCGCAGCGGCCGCCTCGGGAAGGGAATTTGCCGGTCCTCCTTACACCGAACATGAACGAAGCAATGGCGAGTGTCATGGATGAGCATCTCGTAAACGTTAGCTATGTCAGTGCTTACTCGCAAAACCATTTTGAGAAAGTTGTCGAAACGGGTCCCCTACGCCGCTTCGCTGAAGCATGCGAGAACGGAGCGGAGACCGCGGAAGAACAAGCGGCACATGAGTTTTGGAGTAAAATTGTGAAACTTTATACCATCCGTTCTATCGCAAGGAGCGAGCACCACCAGTTCGCCGAGGTTGTGGGCACAAAATGGTTGGACGAAAATAAGGCGCTTTATGAAAGTTTTTACACACGTGTCTCAGTCAACACGATGGAACTCCAGCGGTTATTCTTCTTGAACTACATTGAGACGGCAAAGCGTATTGGGTGGGAATGCCTTGATACGCAGGGCAAGCCTATGCCCGCAGACGTGCCGGAGGCCTACTTGAATCATTTGGAAAAACATATCAAGGTGAGACGAGCAATTCTGAAGGCGACCTTGTGGAGGCTTGCGGGAAGACAGAACGAACTAACTCTCGATGAGAAGCAGACAGCGGATCGCATCATATCAGACCAAGACCTAACGCAAACCCCTGGCGGGACGCCACTTTCCCCATTCGAAGCCAGGATGTTTACCGCCGGCTGGACTCCTCGCAAGGGCTAAATCTAGTAGCTCCACACTCATATCTTGGACCTCGTTCGCTTGTTCAGTATCACAGCGGGGCTTCAGTTTTTTATGCTTAAGGGTATCAGGCGTCTTCAGTCAAACCGTTGTCGCACGGGCTCTTTCGCTGAAGAATCACCGCTGTTTGTCAGTGTACGCTACTGCCACCACTGGACCGCTGCAGAATTAATCGAACCTATCGGGAAGTGATGACCTCTGTAACGCGAAAGGTAAATTTCCGGCTTGCCTCCAAAATGCGGGAGATGAAGGTTGTTCAAAGTATCTTGAGCTGTGGTTTACCAGGGGTACTCGTCGCCCCATTCCTCGGAGGGTCAATGTGTCTAGTACAAGGCGCAAGTGGTTCAGCCACGGGTCAGTGTTCTGTGGTAATTGGGTATATTTTGTGACTTTTTTGTGGTGCACAAACCATGTGTTATTGCTTGCGCATAGCGACTGTGAGGTTGCAGTGTAGCATCTGGGACCCAAGCACTGTACAGAGCACTGTGCATGCTTTTATGTGCGTGTTCTGACGGGTGCAATATGTACGAGTTGAAACAACATCATGTATCGATTTTGAAGAGATCACAGGAAATGTATCGTCTTGTTCAATCCAACAATAGACGTCGAGTTCTCTACTCGTTCTTTCACAACCCTCTTTGCCTGTGTTCATCCTCAAAGAGGCACACTTTCTTCGCAGGATTGTTACTATACCGTCACAGCTCTCAGCGAGCCGTACGATGTTGTTTCCGTTTCTGCTCGAATGCCACATTCCCTCAGCCCCCACACTCTGACACTGCATTCACCGTTCCACGTTTGGAGCAGGAAGAATTCCAACAACTGATCATCTGTGGGGAGTGTGCAATGATATCTGCAGGGCAAGCGTGTCAGGCACATGCTATCATGCACACTGACGTTTGCAAGAGATGGAAAGGCAATTAAGCACGCCAGAAAACTCCTTTCCAGTAGATAGCTTGCGAACATCCCTCATTCTGTTAACAGCTTGCGGCGCGTAATTCAGAGTCTAGTACTTAGCAAGGTTGGTTTCAACTGCTTGAGAGCAGGCGTGTCAGCTAGAAGCGACAGAAACGAAATGCCTCGAGGCTTCCCATTGTTCAGTTGCACGTTCTTTTCGGTTGATACGTTAGTCCTGATTGGTTCCATAGTCGAGCCCTGCCATAAATGAACTTCCCACTGCATTAGCAATCTGTTTCATTTTTAACTCGGTCGCTTATGCGGGTGAACAGCGAAATTACCGCGACACGTACAGCGCCTGTAAACAGAGAGCGCTTTCCTCTAGAACTGCGTCACCTTCTTGCGAAGAGAAACTTACTTCAAGTAGAAACAATTTCAGAATATGGAATACTTTGTCTCACTGACGCTGTTGTTGCCACGTAGAGAAACGCAAAGAACATACACAGCACTGTCCCCATCTCGTGCAGGGAAGATCGTACGAATTTGTCGAACCCCTCACAAAACGAGACACAATGAAGCTCTCGCAGCCCTTTATTGATTTAATATTCATCATGATGTAGGTATTCTCTAAGAACATCACCAGGCAGAGTTGTCGCCTGCTTTCTTCGATTGCCAGCGTGGTCGTGTGTGTGTGTGCTGTGCCATATCCGATGTTGCTCTGTCGACCCGGGGACAAAGTGGCGCATGCACTTTGATAAAATCTTATCCTCTCGACCTGGAACCTGCCGTGTTTGTCTGCTTCGATTGCCTCTTTAACATTCCGATATTACTTGCCCGTCCCTGGTTTTAAGTATTCTTTACGCCGATTTATTTTCTTGTGTCGACAGCATTTTGAGCTTGCGACCTTGCTCTGTCTCCGTTCCGCGATGGCGAGCTGACCCTCCGAAAATACGCTTACCTGGAAACGTCCTCACATGTTTCGCCGAGGCTTCTCGTGTAAATGCGTCACCCGAGCTTTGCCATTCATTTGACTCCCGAGTTTTTTGCTGCATGTTTCCAGCTGGGCTAACTTCATGCTGCAGACTGGGACGGGGGTCGTTGTGAAACGAGGCGTAATGACTGGAGTTTCGACTTCGACGCGCTCGCGAGGCACAAATTCATCTGAGTCTTCTTGTGAATTCCAGGAGAGAGCGTCCGTAGTTGTTTTCTTCTATTGAGCTGTTGACGCCTTCTTGTCTATGTGCCATTTCGTCAACTTCACTTCCCCGCTTATCACTCATCTGCCCGTGTCTCATATCCCTCTTTCGCCCTTCCACCTCCTGTTTCTTTTTTCTTTCTCCGCTTTCTCCTCCTTCGTTATTCCTTCTTTACTTTCCTTTTCAATCCACTGAAAAACACAGCTGGTCTTCTGCCATATGGCTCCCGTCCTCTGGCGTCATTCGCTAGTAAACTGACCTTATCAGCCTCTGGCTCTCTTTCGTTGCTTTCTTTGTCGTCAACTATTTGTGGGGGCGCATTTCACATCGTTTCCGCCGCACATCTTTCACGCTTTTTCTTGTGGCCGTTTTATGTAGGTGCGCACCTCATTTTCCCGATTTTTGTGAGTTTCGTTTTGTTGACGCGAGTAGGCTCTCTCTCATCCTCTCGTCAACCTGCTTGTGTTCCTGAGTGGCGGACGGACTCCCACTGGCCAAGTTCGTCTGTCTCTTGCGTCGATAGCTGCCCTCTCGGCTGGTGTGTTTGAGCACGTTTTCGGTTTCTCGACGCGTTCTTCCTCTCTTCTTTTCTACGTTCGTCGCACTCCGCTCGTCGCTTGTCCTGTTCAGGGCTGTCGCGCCTTTATCCCTCGGCCTTCTATTTCTCCCACCATGTCTTCCATTCGCGAACGCCAGGCAGAGCAGACCTCTCTCTTAGGCCGCTCTCGTGCCGAACGTCTGCTCGATGGAATCTACCAGAGACAGAAGAAATATCTTTTGCAGCAGCGCCGCCGAGCTGCAGCCGAGGCTGCCTCTCGCATCGTCCTTCCAGAAGAAAAGCGCCGCCGCCTGATTCTTCCGGAAACATCTTCTCCGTCTGCGGATGCGAGTGCAGGGCAAAAAGCCAAGGACAAAGCTGCGAGGACGTGCTCAGCTCCACACGCCGCTTCTGCTTCCCCGACGTCGGGGCCGAAGAGTGTGGAGGATGCGGTTGCGACCCTCCAGCGCCACATGTGGAGGCGCGCAAAGTTCCCCAAGGCCGTTAAACTTTTCCAGCAGCTCTGGAAGTCTCACTTTTCGCCGTCGACGAAGCGGTGCTTGTTGGCAGGGTTCCTGACGGCGGCCTCGACAGACACGTGTGTGAACGCTCCGGAAGGCAGGACAGAAGTCCAAACTTTCTTCCGGGAAACCGTGGAGCCTTTGCTGGAGAACGAGCGGAGGAAGCGCCAAGACGTTGCGCTGTGTCTGGAGCGAGCACGCGCGGCTAGAGCTAAGGCGCGAGAAGCAGTTCTTCAGGCCCAACTCGAGAGTGTGGTGCGACCGCGAGACAGCTCAGGAGGGAAGCGTCGCCACGATGGCAGCAAAGAAGTCAGCAGTTCGGGAAGACAGGCGACGGTGGCTGCCGTCGCCCAGGCGGCGGCTGCCCTCGTTGCCGACCTGGAAGACGCCGAGCTGCGGCGGGGCGAGGGGCAACAGGCTCGAGGGCTCGGTGGGGACCCGCGAGACGGTGTGGGCTCCAGGGGGACCGAGCTGGGAAACGTTACCAAGGCGGAAGCTGCAGACGACGAGGTGACACTGTTGGATGAAGAGAAGGAACTTCTCGAAATCCTGCAACTCAGATGCAAAACTCATCTTCTCCTCTTCACTGACGACCCTTTCCAGTTCAACCAGCAAGTCACAGAGCTGCGGCGAACACTCGACTCCATTGCGGCATCGGTTCAGGCGGTGGCAGAGGAAGTTGAAGAGGAGCCAGAGGAAGTTGAAGCGGAAGGGCAAAACGCGACACAGGGCGCTGACAGTGGGAACTTGCCGCGGGACAGAGACCCCTCGCCCCTACCAGATAGTCAAGATAGAGAGGCTGCGGCCGAAAGACATTCGATCCAAGACGATTCACACGTTTGTTCCTCTCCCACCTCTGTAGCGAAGGCTCCCGAGGACAGTCAGTTTGATCTGAGGGCTGGAGAAGGAGAGAGAGGCAGTGACGAAGAATGCGAGGCTACTGCGTCTGCACTTACAGGCAGCGAGAAGGAAGATTCTGCGTCAATAAACTCCGCAGTGCCAACTGCCGCTCCTTTGGAATCGCCAGGTGACGGAGCGGACCCTGGTGGCGAAGACATCGACGAGGACGTGTTTGAGGACTCGCCGGAGGTCAAGTGGCCTCTGCCGCTCAAGTAAGCACCACCAGGGAACGGATGCGGACGCCCAAATTTGTGGTCTTCTTCCTGAGTAAATGTGCGGTTGTTTTTTTCATGTGGCGCCATTTCACTTTTGCCAGTTCCTCTGCATGCAAACCACCGATTCCGCGATCTAATGGGTCGACAACCACTACTGTCGCGGGATGACCCATGCGGCAAATGGTGGCTCAGGATACATCGGATATACTTCATGCTGACGGCTCAGGATACATCGGATATACTTCATGCTGACGAGAAAGCTCTGTTGAATCCGTCCTTTTGCGTGGAATGCGTAGGTCTGATTGCGCGTTCAAATCGAAACGACCTGCTCTGTTGTCCTTTCTCATGTTGGGTGTTCAGGAAATTCGAGTTGCTGAATTTGATGCGATGCTTCTTCATCGACTGCCTTGCCACTGTATTCACGTATCGCAGCGTAAGTAGTTTCCTCCCGCTCCTTGCGTTGTCGTCTGTGTTGGAGCGTCTCTTCTGTATGCTTTTGTTTGCCACTTCTGAATCGGCCCGTTGTAGGCTTCCCACGATCTCAACCTGATATGCTGCTCCACCGTTTCGTTCCTTCTCCCACTTTGGGTCCCAGCCAAGTTTTACGTTCCCTCGCAGTGGATCTTCGGAGACCTGAGCGATGCTCACGCCCCGCCGTTGGCTCTTTTGACGAGTTTGATTCGGGTAGAAGCCAAGCCAGCGAGCACGTCAGCGGAAAAAAGCAAGAAGGCCTGTCATTTGTGCTACGAGGAACGCAAGCCGTGCTGTTGTCTGCTCTGTGTCACCTTTGTCAGTCGAAGGGGTTTCTGAAGTTTCAGGAAATCCCCTCCCTTCTCTCTTGTTGACATCGTTCCTGGTCCTGTCAGCCCCATGCTGTCTTGTCCTCAGTTTTCCTGGGCGCGCGCATCCATCGAACAGCTCTTCCAGCACGTGTACCTTCACAGGTAGGCTCGGGAAACATGCATTCGTGCATGACCAACTTAGCAGTGCTTTTATGGGGCTACCCTGGAGGATAGTATCATTTCTGCCTCTGTGTCGGGTCTTGTGTAGCAGCATTTTGCTGCCTCGTAGATCGCCCGGCTGATAGGAAAGCAGTGTTGCTGAGAGGAACAATTTCACGTCTTTTGCTATGGATGCTGTGAGAGAGACACAGGGACTTTAGTTTTTCGTTGTCTCTCCTTTTTATTTCGTTCGGGCGTGTAACGAATCCCAGTGTGGTAACGAATCTACGGCGACACCTCGTGCACTTGCCCTCGCGGGTGACCTTGGGGTACAAGACAGGTCGACGGTTACTGTTCTCCGCTTGTTCGTGAGTGGAGGGACCGCCTTCGTTTCCGTTTTTCTTCTGTTGGTTTTCCACCACGTATTTCTCAGTCATGTGGGATAAACTGGACATGCCAAGCAGAGATTTGGTTAAGGGATGTGCAGATAGTCGAGGATATGGATACTGAATTTTCGATGCTGCGGGAAACAACCGGCAACAACTGAGAAACCTGTGTTTAATTCTCCATTATGCATGCAGGTCGATTTTTTCAGAGAGCGATCAGGGGCAGATTAGCCTGTGGCAGGCCCAGCTCAAGGTGGCCCACAAATCCGCGATGAGTACGTCTTGTTCTGCCTGCTTTGGGCCATTGGTTCGTTCCTTCAGTTCCCAACTGACACCTGCTGTGAGAGACGAATGTGTATGTCTTGTAGATCCTACAGGCCTCGTTCTTGAAAATGCTTTTCTCGTCACTTCCCCTGATTGTGTCACTCATTCCTCGCACGTCCGTGTATATATATGTGTATACTGAAGTTCACGAATATTCTTTGGCTTCCTTGGGCGTCGTCCGTCCGGGTATTGATAACGGCGTAGGCTAGTCTCGAGGCGTCTCTCGCTGCTTTGTCTCTGGGCCAGACGGCAACATGAACCAGCATGGCGATTTGGTCTCGGCTTCTCTGTTATTGCTAGTTCCCGGATTCTTTTTTTATGTTTCCTTTCCCCTGCGTGTTCCGGTTTCCGCACAGATATCACGGCGCTCGGCATTGGCGAAGCGGCGCACCCTGTTCAGGACGGGCGCGACGAGAGAATCTCAACTGTCCACGGTAAACTCTCCTTCTGTGTGTCATTCTTTGATTGCCCACCTTTGCTTTGCTTTGCACGAAGCAAAACCAAAAACAAAAGCAAAAGGCAACAGGCAGTTCTTACCGGATTCTCGTAACACGTGGTCTCGCATGTTTCATTGCCACGCATTCACAGCGAGTGCGACACTCACATATGCATTGGTGATAAGATTTACGCACACGATTGTGCATCAGCATATGCTTGTGCATATCCATATATATATATATATATGCATATACATGTTTATGCGTATGCGTTAAGGAAACATATGCATATACTGATACATGAATAAGGTTTGCATGCGTGTGCTGTGTTTGCGGGTGTTGCTTGAGCGCAAGTCAATGAGCCAGAGTTGATGCTGTCGCTTACGAGGATCGTGAGCCGCACCCGTTCCATTCACCGGGACGTTTTCATGTATGCGTAAGACTTTATCACTACTTTTGTCGGTCCAGAGATTCTCAGAGAGACACGGCTCCGTGGCCTCCCGGGTGTTCCCATGCATTCTGCCAACGCCTGCATCTTTCGCGTGCGGCATGCGTTCTGCGATTTTTCAGGTTCCATCGTTTGGAGTGCGAAGCAGATGGGATGCTAAGCGACCGAGCACCGAATCAAGCAAATGCTGTCTTTCCTCTTTTTTTGACTGGATTCATTCAATGTTCGGGCTGCGTTTGACTTGCTACTTCGTGCCAAGCATTCTCTCGACACTTGGCTAGGTCCTGTCTCAACGCGTGATGATGTCGGCTTCAGGTGAAAGAGTTCTGAACTGGCGAATGAATACACAGGCGTTTTTAAAACAAAGGAGTACATTGCGTGGACGCAGCGCATCTCCTTCCTCACTGGACTATTTGCCTAATGTCCCGTCAATCTCTGTCCGCACGCTCATCTCTTTCGGTATCGTTGCTTGTATATGTACTTGATTGTATGTATATATATATATATATGAGTCTGCTTGCGGGCCTATTGGTACGCTAGTCGAAGATCAAGAGTTGAAAATATCTGTTTTGCAAATGAAGATCTCTCAGGAGATTCTGTGTACGACTCGTATGTGCAACGGGAGATTGTGGATCCGGGAAAAGAAGGAAGGGAGAGCATTATTTTGTGCGGCATCAGAGCTTCAGGTGGTTATGATGGTTCTCAACAAGAGAAGATAGCGTTAGAAAGAAGCGGAAAGAGCCGGCAGACAGTGTTGTGGGATCGTCCGTGTATGTTTAATTTATTGCGTGTTTTCGCTGTGAGCGGAGTAGCAACGCCGTGTGGAGTGATGCCCTACAACAACGTCCTTCCTGTTGGGCACTTTTTCCTTCTTTTCGTTTACGTTTTCTTGTTTCCTCAATCAATCCCAGGTTGTGTCTTCGACTCTGTAAGACTTCTTTCCGCTTCTTCTCTGAACTGCCTAGCAGTTCGTGGTATCCCACAACGGGCTTTCGCTTCAGGTGATTCTCTCGTATCTGATTTGTGGAGCATGGACACCTTTCCTTGTCAGGCTTAGAAGTCAGAACCACGCAGGTTGTTTCCTTGTTTAATCCGTCCCTTCCTCGTTATGCCTGGGCAGGAGGCAGCCGCGCGCGCGTCAGTCCATTCCTTGTTTGTGCGTTGTCGAAGTAGAAGAGACAGGAGGGACCCCTGAACGTTATCGGAAGAAATTCCAGTGAGTGCTTGCGAGGGATTGCTTGTTTCTGACACTTCGTTGTTACTGGCATGCTTCGACGTGATAGTATTGGCTTCGGTGGCGGCTGGTCGCGCCTCGGAATGTTGACAGAGTCCGCGAATCGTTGATGTGATTCATTGTCGTCTGAAAACGGGACAGTATAACTAATATGTTTGTCCATGCCATTGGAAATTGCCAAGGAAGCACATGGCTTCTTACGCGTTTCTCTCTGCTTCCACTGCACAACCGGGCAACACTTCAAAGATCCAATTATGCCTCTATAGGCACAGAGTCAGTGCTTCAGCCGTAGTGCCGCCAAAAGAAGCGTCCCGGCCTGTCGGGGAAAGAATGGTCGTTCTTACGTCCGCTTCGTACAGCATCCGAGAGTAAAATTAGATACACCACTAAGAGTCGAAAAGCCGTGGCATTCACCTTAAATACAATAACGTAGCCTACAAATCATGTTCGAATCAATAGCACTATCCCACTTGGCTTGCTTCCTTGTCGAGCAGATTCCATTCTAGCCCGTATAACACTGTAGCGGCGGCACCGCAATCCGTCGCCCAGCTTCCATGATTTTTCGCTGCAAGCCACGCAGTCGAGCTCAGTCCGCGAACGCGTAGCTGTGGGCCGCATCTGGTTTCCCACCTTTCAGACATACCGTTTTGCACACAGGGACAGCAAGGCACATTGTCCAAGGCGGACCAATACCGAATACAGAACGCGTTTAAAGCTGCCTTTCGCTAATATTCTTACCAGAATCCCAGGCCGGTGGAATAAGTCAACGTTCCGTCGGGAAGTTAGGGTCTGGGGTTCCCAAGTCGTTTTTCCAAAAGCTAACTGTTTTACCACTGCTGCATTCTGGAGGAAAGGCAAATGATGCTGCCGATTATGCTGAGCGACTGATATCTTATTTGGATAGTTAGCCCCTGTCATCAACCGTACTGCTGGACTAGTGCTATGCAGGGAGTATGACACTCCGGTGTGCCGGACAGCCACGCTCAGACCCCTTGAAGGAAGAGGGAAGACAGTTGCTCTAGTGTGTCCTTTAACTTGGCCCAGTGCTACGTTGAGACTACTCGACAGTCACTCGAATGGCCCATGTGAACACCACCGCTTATCAATTGAAACGGACGAGTCTGTGTAGAGCACAAAGATAAAAACAGCAACCGAAACAACCAGGAAAAAGAAACCCGTGTTAGAGGAAACGCTCTATGTCTCTAGTGTGGAGGCGTTTCCCAGGTGTGAGGATGACAGTGCTGCCTAACAAGACGGATCCACCGGAGCAACACCATATTCTCTGCATATGCGTTCGAGACCGAAAAGACCCTGAACAGCCTCGCTCAACTGACGCACAAGCGAATCAATGTTAATTGCCTGGGTGCATTCGGGAATGCCAGAACTTGAACTCGCCCCCAACACGTTCATGATCCGCTTGACCACACGCAAGATGCTGTCGCGGGTTGTTAGGCGTGCTGTCAAACCCATCCCTCGTCGGCAGCTCTCTGATGTTTCGTGATGAGTCGCCACGACTCCTGGTCTCCACGGTCTTGCCTTGTCAAGTGCCACACACGGCGGATCTCTACGAAGAGTCCCCATCTCATCTTGGACCAGAACTGCTAACGCTTGGATTGTCAGGAGTCCTTGCCGTTGAAGCTGGCCACCGCCTACTGCGTCCTCGTTCGCGTTGACACGTGGCATGTTTGAAAGCAGTGGAGTATTGTCGAACGAGAAAACGAAACCGTTGGAGAGCCGCGCCCGTAGGAAGGACCGATAACAGGTCAGAAGTTCCTCCCTGGTTTCTGGAGGGAATCCGCCTGGGCGCATCAACCACCAACTGGCCTCACTAAGGCCCCAGAGCCCGCGTCCGTGAGGCGTCACGACCCCCCACGTGGGGTGGCCTCTCCAAAGCTTGCTTTTGTGCCGTCCTACGTTTGCCCCCGCTTCTTGCTGTTCTCTGCTTTCCGGTTTCTCACCATAATGTCCCTGAGTTCCCTTCTTGTTCTGTACATTTACTCGTTCGTTTGTCATCTTTCTCGTCTCACAAGCATCGTCCAGGTTTCTGATTTTCGGTCCGTCGCCAACTCTCGCTTCTGCTCCGAAGAGAGATAGAAAAAACGTGCGATCTGCGAGAGTGAGGGTGGCGCTTTCAGAGAGCGCCAAGCGCCGACACTCAACAGGGAACGCAGGGGAGAAGGACAAAAGCCACAGAAGAAGGAAGAGAACAGGATCAGAAGTCTCTTCGCTGGTTTGGGATCTCAGGACAAGCCGGGAAACCCGCGTGAGCAATACATCGTGAGCTTTTGCACAACACAGAGGAAACACACTCGGAGTTGAAGAGAGAGACTCGCGACGCGGGTCGCCAGAGTCATTCGAATAGACAGCAGGATAACGACAATTTGATTGCTTGCACAGTGCATCGTCGTGTGAATGCCGTCCTTCCTGTCCATCGTGCCCTTCTCTACACCTCGCAAAATCTTTTTCGAGACTGCTGTTCTCCACAGACTTCTCCGTCCTTAGTGCAAACATGACCACGTTGTCTATGCATGCCTCCACCTCTTCTGGCCTCGCTGTGGTGACCGCCTTCCATATTGCCATGAACGCGTCACTGAACGAGAGAGATGGCTGAGCTTCTATCTGCACCTTAGGACAGCCTAGCGTTTGCGGGGACTTTGACGAATCGGACTCCGTGCCACCTGCTCCACCGACCTTCTGCTCCGTGCTGTCTGTCGCCTCCCTGGCCTTCCCTTGCTCCTGTCTTGGGATCAATGCTGGAGCAGCATGAAGCGGATAAGGTTCACTCAAGTGCCCTCGCATTGAGGCCCTCCCAAGAGGTTGCAGAAGCCACGCATCAAGCAACCACCAGAGATCATCCAAGTGCTTCAGTGTCAACCTTCCCGGTCCTGCTGGCGCAAGCGAAGCGCAGCTGCCGGCACTGGCAGAAGCCGAGACAGGGGAGGAAGAAGTGGAAGATGAGACAGACGACGAGGCAGAAGGGCGTACCAGAGACACATCTTGCTCCTGGTTCGCTGCTTCGTGTTCTCCCCTGTCGTTGGGCCGGCGGTAAGATGCAGAAGACACGCTGTGGCTGAGACCGTCAACTCCTCTCGCAACACTCGGTTCTGTGTAGAAAAGGAGAAGGCTTGAGAAAATAAGAGAAGGAGGGAAATATTGTCCCAGACTCTCGACAAGAAACGGCGCGGTTCTGAGGATGAAGACGAGTGGAAAGGCATTATCGTAAGTTCGATTCCCTTCGTCTGTCCCGTCTGGTCTTAGTCCCTTGGTGTCTGTCGCGTGAGATTCAGAGGCTCCAGAACAACGCAAGGAAGACGAATATAGACCTAACGAGCCCCACAAGCAGCCCCCCACTAACGCATCCAGAGGCGACACAAACGGAGGGAGACACGGCAGAGCCGAGGCAAGGTGCCTGCGTTGAGAGTCATTTTCAGTGGCTCCTTCCCGTTGTGGCATATCCCCACTTCTCTCGCCTCCTTCCGTGTTCGCCGCTTCCTCATCCTCTCCAGGCTCCGCAAATACGCTGGAGCAGATGTCATCGAGGGACTCAAGGAGACAAAGTGGTACCGGGAAAAGGCGTTCCTGGCATGGCGTCGCCTCTGTACTTTCGTATGCTTCCCCATCCACTTCTTCGTCCTCTCGACGCCTTCCTTCTACTTCTGCAACGACAGCTGAGAGAGAGCGATAAACGGCCGTGAACGTGATATCCCTGTGACGGGGAGTTTCCGTGTTTGAGGCAACACGTCCCTGTTCTCTCTGAGCATCGACGCGTTGTAAGGTGCTGCCAGAAGGCGGAAAACAAAGAAGGAACCATTCCGTTGCTGCATCTAACCACTCCTGCTTCCAGTCATCCTGGCCGTGCATCCTGAAAAGCTGTTCTCCTTCGTCTTCTCCTCCTTCTCGTTTTTCTCCCTTGCCATGACGTGCTCTGGTAGAGGTCTGCCTTTCCACACCGCATGAAAGAGAGAGCTTAGACGGCTTTGGTTTCTCGTGTCTCTTCCAGGTGTTCATTGCGAGAGACGTATTCGAGTATAGGGAGACGACACACTTGAGAAACGTGTGAGAGGTCGACGCTGCGCTGACCGCCGCCAAAAGACAATCTTGTTCTTCGTATGCATCCCACTGCGCATATCTGTAGCTCCTCTCACGGATATCATCTTGTCTTTTCTCTCCTCTCTTGCGAGCAGAGGCTGTGGTGATGCACACGCGACGCAGTCCCAGAAGGGTGAGCATTAGACGCGCCAGGACATCGAAGAGCAGCAGTGGTCCTGAGCACGCACTCGCTTCATGAGAGCGCAGAGGTGGGGGCGCAGGTGACGAAGAAGGTGATGCAGCAGACGAAGCCGAGGACGACCCAGAAGCAGTGACACGACACTGACACTCGGATGTCCCAATTGTATCACTGCGAACTGTCGAAAACGATCTGCAGGCATCCAGGATGCCCCGATGTCCCATTAGAGGTTCTGGCCACCGCAAACACCGAAAGAGAGCGAGCAGAAAAACTTTCAAACTGCGACACAGCGATGCAGCAGAAATGCCAAGAGATAGAAGCAGTTTTGTGGAGAAGACTTCACCAATAACGTCACCGTTTGGATTGTTCGGTCCCGCCGGCGCACAACGCGCAACCGCAACCGCAGATGTAGAAGCTTGGCGTGCGAGGTAGATGGCCATAGTTAGAAAGTCGGAGACAGTGATGAGGAAACGTGCCTCCGTTAGAATGCCTTCAATCTCATGAGGTAGAGCGTTTCTTGGATTCGGTTTCCGGTGCTCCTTGCGGGTTTGGTCAAACGACGGACACCCATGTTCACTGCATTCGTTGGCGATGCAGGACAAGTTGTAGGAGAGCCCCGACCGAGACGGAGCTTTCTTGGGACACGAACACGGTGACGAGAAAACCGAGGTTCGCTTCTCTGTCGCTGCTTTCTTTGCGGTTTCGTCGTCGACGCTGCTTCTCAATGTTTGTGTCACACCCACGCCACATTGAAGTCGAGCAAGAAATGCGAGTTCCCTCTCTGAGGGAAGTGACGCAAAGTTCTCACTGGTGGCAGGAATGACACCTCTCCAGCACGCCGACGCTCCCTGACCCACCACCACGGTACTTTCTGCTGGCTCCTTGCCTAAACTTGTCTCCGTTTGCAGGGTCCCCATTGGTGTCGCATTCTTCCCAGCCCCTTGTCTGTGGCAGCAGCACCGAATTCCTGACGACCACCCTGATTCAATGGCGTACGCGGCGACACTCGCCGCGAGATCCGTTCCGTTCTTATTCCCGTCTAGCTTCAGGGCCAGCTGTTTCATGATTTGAATACAGGGTACGCCGGATGAAAGGCAAGATGAGTTCCAAATGTCTTCCACTCCCTTTCTCGGTGAACATGCCGAGCCACATTCCTCTTCACGGGTGTCACACAGCAGCGCGTCCAACACAGGACGTGACGACCGTAGCCACCGGAAGAAAAGAAGCTCTTCGTCTCTCGTCCACGCCATTCTCCCTACCTGCTTTCTCCCTGACGATTTGCGCTCTCCGATGAAACTCCCGGCATCTTGTCGCGCGTCGCCTGGCAGCTCCTCCTGCGTCCCTGTGGACACACTGGCCGAGGCGCATTCCATCTTCCTGCCGTTCGACGATAGTCGTAATTCTACGTCGTCCTTCTTCGTGGAATATTTAGCTGCAGTCAGGGTTTCAACACAGCCGTATGTAGCCCCGGCGGAAACGGAAGGCGGCAACGCAGAGGAATCCCCATGTTTGCAAGCTTTTGCCCTCGACTGGTCTTGGTTAGCTCCGCGCAAAGGGGCTCCGGCGGGAGCACCAACGGTCGCGTTCTCTCGAGACAGCGGCAGTAGCGACCGAATCACCAGCGACGTACTGGTGGAAGCCAGCTGAAGAGCACTCTGGACAACGCGGAAGGAAGCCAGAGAGGGGACCGAGGAGGTGTGAGGCTTCAACTGCCAAAAGAGGCGAAGAAGAACGGGGACGGGACCGAGAAGCGACGCGCCCTGAAGTGCAGAGAAACCACAAGGGCACAGACGCGTGATAACAGCTCAATGGGGATAAGGCTAAAGAGTAGGGGAACACACAAAAGCGCTTCTATTGACAATGAAGAAGGCGAATGAGATCGGGTTCCGGCTCAGAGATGCAGAGAAACATGAGGAAGAAACCGAGGACCAGGAAGGCAAGTACACGTCTCAATGAAGGAGACGATACTCTCGACCGTAGACCGCATGAAGGAATGGAGGGAGAAAGAAAAGTTAAACGGCACGAGAGGCACAACACGAGAAGCGAGGAACGCTCGCAAGCTGTTGTATCGTCCCGTCTGTCGGCGATCACATGCAAATGCGTCTGCAACACCAACAAAAAAGATCCATCCACCTCGGTTATTGTCTACATCTTCTCGTCAATGGCTTTGTTTCCAAGAAAGGAACCAACTCACCTCCATACCAGTACGGGCAGGCCCTTCCGGCTCGTCCCATCTGACACGCCTCCGCTTCTCCAGACTGAGGGTTGCCCACAAGAAGATTTCTCTCGTGACACTTCCATGGAAGGTCCACACCGCCTCCATTTGGCTGCCGAGGGCAGCCAGCTGCCGCGAAGGTTTGCTCTCAGACGTATGAGACCCATGGGAAAAGGAGTAAGTCAGCGAATTATCCAAGGGAGGGGCGGCAGCTGGCCGAAGCAATTCGTCGCTCGCTATTCCGTCGTCTTTTCCTTGAAGTGGGAGGGGTGACGGAGTCGCGTCTAAGAGAAGCCGGAGGAGAATGGACTCTCCATATAGTTGTTGCAGGCAAGTTGCAAACTGGTGTACGTACGTGGCAAGAACTGGGTAGAAGGAGGCAAATTCGTCAGGTCGCCCATTCCGATAAACAGCCACCCGCATGACCCGAAGCGCTTCGGCGGCCGCCAGCAGCTGCTGCACCTCAGTCGGAAACGCCACCGAGGAAGGAGCCGGACATGAAATCGTCGCTTGTGAAGCGTTATCGTGGATGCTACGGACCGCTGATTCACTTTGTTGTTCATCCCGTTCGTCGCACTTCGGTTCCTTTCCATCTATTCGTGGGATAACGGAAACACCCTCCATCATGCTCTGGTTGATCAACGCCCAGAAAGCGGAAGACATTTCACCCCATAAAGTGTTTTCTGCGTCGGCGTTGTCCTCGCCGTCGTGTGGCCGAACCGTGCCCCACCTGGCGAAGCACCGAAGCAAGCGAAGAAGGTCAAGGAGTACCCTGCGTTCTGCGGAAGATAGCGGCGTGCCACAGCGCTCCGCCAGAGCTGCAGCTTCTGCTTTTTTCGCAGACAGCAGCTGCCTGTACACGTCGCCAGCTGTCACGTGTTGAGAGGCGTTACCAACGGTAATGTCGCAGTCTTTAGCACTCGAAAACAAAGTGACTCGCTGGCGCTGGATACGAACCCCGCGAGCACTCGAGCCGACAACCAGACTTTGCGCCAGGTGCTGGAGGCGCTGCGAGAGAATGGGGTGGAAGACAATCTGGTCGACTGCCGAGGGGCCGAGGAGAGAACAAGGGAGTAGCAGACGGAGGCAGCTGCGCTCGATTTCTTCGTCGCCCTCGTAGGTACTGAGGAAAAAAGAGAGACGGTCTAAAAGGTGGCTGTAGGTGAGGAGGGAAGAGATGGGATGGCGAAAGAACAGCTCCGCAATTGAGACATCTTCCTCGTCATCGGAGGCGGGCGTCGCCTCCCCAGCAGAGGCTCCCTCTGCAGCCGAGAACTTGACCCGCCTGGGTCGCTGCTCGTTCGTATCTTCGACCTCTACACAGCCCAATGCCTTTTGTTGTGCACGCACGCGAAGCGACAGCGCCTGCCAGAATGTGCACGCGCCTCCGCACCCGCTTCTCTCTTCTTCTCCACCGCCTGGACCTGCGAAACTCAACAAAGGAAAGCCACTGTCTCCTTCTTCAACAAGATCAAAGCCTCCTAAGCCATACAAGCACACGCGTTCGAGGCGTGCCTTCTCCGTGTCCGTGGTTTCGTCTCCTCGAGGGGGTGAGAAAGTGGAGAATGAAATTTCCTGTGCTTCGTTGTGGTCCTTCCCCGTTCCACCGTTTGCTGCTTCGTTTGCTGACACGCATCTCGCAGCCGGATGCCCAGAACGCGTCGCTACCATTTGGCCTCCTCCGTGATTGAGGCAGCCAATTGCAAAGGCTTCTGTGGCGCCTCTAGGGACCAACAAAGGCGTGGGGTGATCTGTGCTTTTCGCCCCGTCGCTGGATTTTCCCGCTACCCTGCAGGTCGAGTTTTTGCGACTCGGTTCAAGAAAAAACGGAAACGACCAACCGCCTCCCCAGGCAACTCCCCGCCACCAGAACGGACCCTCTCCATCATGATTCCGTTCCCTCTCGCCTTCCTCTGTGTCCCCTTGTCCTTCTTCGTCTCCTTCTCCCATCCCTGCCGCAGTGTCCCCCAGCCTACAGGCATCATCCAGCCCAACCACCTCGTCGCGAGTGGGGACAGCAAGTGCGGCATCTAGGGCGACGAGGGCAGCTCTGTGGGTAGCAGGCGTCTGCTGCTGAAGGAGCGACGCAAGTCTCCAGCACAGGAACAGATCTCGAAAGACAAACCGTCTCCACCTACGAAAGCCTAGACCAAAAGCTGAGACGACGGTAGAATCGGAGAGATCGAAGGGCCGAAGAAGCGAGAAGCTGTCACCTGTCTCTCCTTTTTGCTCAGCAGTGCCTCCGAGATACAGGGACGATAGAACAGATGACACCTCGCTTGCGTGTCCACACAACAGGGTGTCGATTCTTCTCGAAACAGAAAAAAGCACCCGAGATTGTCGGAGCACGGCCCCGAGTGTACGAACAGCCAACGCGGCTTGAGGGCGGCTTGCACTCTGAGCCAGTTGAAACAGCTCACCCAGTGTATAACCGGGAAGGGCGGCTTCATCGCTGTGGTGGTGGAGGCCCCTGTGGAACTCTAGAGGGTCTTCAGGGACCAGTTCGTGAAGACTGCGAAGAGGAAACGATTCAGAAGAGAGGGACTTTCCGTCGACTTGCTGGAGCAAGCGGATGGCGTCCCAGAGTGCCTGAAAAACAAACATCTGGCTCCGGAGCTTCCCGTCAAAGTCAAATCGAAGCTTCTCGATGCGAATGCGTCGTCGTTTGCCTGTCTTGCCGGGTCTCGCTGAGCCTGTGACAATCGCCTTCACCTCTGCTGCATCCCATTCCTCTTCATCTGCTTCCTCCACGGGTCCCCCTCGGGCATCCTCAACGTCAAGCGGATTTGCCCACTGAAGCTTCGCAGCCTCCTGGATGTCAAAGCGCACAGAACTCTTCACTCCTCTAGGCTTTACATCTCCTTGTCCCCGCGAGCAGTCAGACATAACCGGTTCCGGAGTTGGACGCCGTGCATCTCTCGTTTTCCAGCTGTCGTCAATCTTCTTGTCCATTTGAAGGTCTCCGACTCGCGCATGCGGGAAGGCTCTTGCTGGGCTCTGCAACCCCTGCGGCACCCCAGCTTCCTCGGACAAGACACGCGGGTCTACGCTCCATTCCAGAATGCACTTCCCGCCGCCAGGAAGGGCGAATGAAGCTGACGACGATGCTGACGGGGGCGGGGACGATACAGGAGAACTACCGGAAGACGGGGAGACACACAAGCCGGATGAAGGCGACCCGGTCGAGGGGTTGGCAGTACCATGAGGGTCCTCCGTCGCGGTCTTGACGGGGACGACTCCTTCTGGACAGAGAGTCGTTACGCCGCTGGCAGCACTTCCATTCGCTGCTCCCTGGTTTCCTGCATCACGACTGTAGTCTCCGCCGAGTGCCACTCTTCTCTCGTATCTCTGAGCCGCCTGCGCCCGCCTGAGCGCACGTCTCCGGAGCGCTTCAAACCGTTTCGTTCCGAAACGCTGCAAGATTTCTTCCTGCGCCTCGCGGATTTCATGGGGATGCATGCGGCTCAGAAGCTGGAGATTGTGGTCCTCGATTTCTTCACGCGCCTTCTCGCTCAGTTGGCGACCTCCTAGAAAGCCTGAGTCGTCGTGCATCCTCAAAGTGCGTTTGTCTCTTGCCTCTACAGGCGGCGGCGAGACACCTACGGCCCTTCGCAAGGAATCGTCACCCTCGAATCCGTTTCTCCCAGAACAAAGAGAACGATGGACAGGCATCGGGAACCCATAAGGTGCCTCGACGGCGGCATACGAAGGGAGAGAAGATGGGAGCTCGCCTTGGGGACCCCCTGATGAAGCTGACAAAGAATCGGTTACAGCTGCACCTGCGCGGGCAGGTGTTGCCGCCGAGGGGTCTCCTAAGCTGTCAGACGATACATTTCTTTCAACGACGTTTCTCAGCACGAACGCAGAAGGCGCGCCCTCCTCGGTCTCGCGAATGGCCAACTGCGCAATCTCGGCATCTGCCTGTCGCTTCTCAGCTTCTGCGCCGACACCTGGGAAGACGCCGGACGAGCACAGATGCCGACCTTGTCTCTCTGGACTTGCTGAGACAACGCACAACATGCAGATCATGTCAGGAGAATGTGACAAAAAACGCGCAAGAGAGTGTCAAAGCCCCACTTAAAGAGACCGTACCTCGTACCACCGAAAACCCCAGAGAGGTAACACTCTTTCATACATATCTGGAAGAAGTGAGAAAAGATACTTTTTTACAGTGCCGCAAATCCACTGAAGAGCCGCGGGGCACACCACATGTCCTCGAACACCCGAGACAATTTGCGACAACTTACGCATGATCTTCTGCCCTTTTTAGAACGAGACGACCCACACCGTATACGCGACGAGTCTGTGGTCACTCTAGCTGTCTCCCACCAGTTGTCGGCGGCACCCCCTCACGTCGAGTGCGCTAGAGCTGGTAGCTGAGACTCATAGCGAATGATGTAAAAAATGATTCGCTGCACCGTCAAAACTTAGTTTCAACTTCAAAGTACAGCAACGCTTGCAACGCGTCGTACGGTATTTCTATCATGGTGTAACACGTCCTTAGTGTTTCCCTACCTTGTTCCTCGGACGCGTACGGATTCACCACGAAGCGCACACCTCTTTCCGAGGCGAAGAAAGACCTCGAAGAAGCCGGGGCTCCACAATGGGTGGCAAGTTTTTCTGATGCGAACGAGGAGTCCACCCTCTGAGAGCCAAGCGTTCGGCTGGAGTCATGGAAAGGAGCTGCTGAAACACCAGAATACGCGAAACGCAATGGTTCCTCTGCAGGAGGGAACAGAGGCACTCTGCCTAGAGGAGTCGTCGATGCACTGAGTTTAAAGACGCTCGGCTGTCGACGTCCAGGCGTTTTGCCATCTGGACAGACAGCAGAAGACGACGAACAAGCGAAGTCCGAGCCCCGATCGACAGACGAATCACCAGGAGGACACTCGGAAGCAAGATGCGTTTGCTTTCCACTGGGATCAGCCATCTCTGTAAACAAAAAGCTACGGCCACAGTGATCAGAACGACGGACGGGAGTGCAAGGAGAGAGACGAAAGGAAAAGAGCTTCCTCAGTTTTTTGTCCAGTGATTTGACAGGCGAAGAACTCGTCGATTCGTTCTAGATTGAAATGCACAAAACAAGCTCTGGCGCAATCAGATAGCAAAAAAGCCAACGAACAGGCGTGACTTCACGTGGGTATCGCTGAGTCGAGGACATTGCACGGATTCGTGACTGCAGAAAGAAAGAGCCCCGAAAAGGTAACAAACGAGTGGTAATCCCATCGAGCAACTGAAAGCATCGGTTTAATTCAGCTACACGCTTGAAGAGGGATAAACTCGGCAAACGCGCGAGAAAAGCGCAGGGCAGAGCCCCAAAGTTCTCAGCGTGTCGTCTCCAGCTTTATTTCCATATTTTGCCTGAAGACTCGAGCAACTCAAGCGACCCCCTATGTGATATACTCCCCGAAGAAGATCCACTACGAACGACGACGAAAGGTTACCACAAAGTGAAGTCTTGTTCTTATTTCTTTCGTCGGTGACTATCGAGTGTCGACATGACTCGGTGTCTCTGGAACGGCTTTGGGGACGCTGTCGAGGTACTGGCAGCGTCTGAGAAGAAGCACTCCCCAAGTCAGTACATTTTGCACGCGCCACATCCTATCGCTACGCATTCCAGTTTGTCTGAGCTTCCGAAGCACCGTTTGCCCGTTTTGTTGCCAGTGTTTGCCGTTTCAACGACCCCGAGCTGCCCCGACTTTTCTCGCGCAAACACTCGACTCGATGGAGTCCAGCGCATCCCAGTGTTGTGAATGTGTGAATCCTGACTCTGTCTCAACGGAAGTGAGGAGACGGCTGTGAATCAGACACGAACACAAATATATCTCCTTTCTGCTCGTGCTGTCTCTACCATTTAATCTCTTCCGTGGAGGAAAAATGCCGCCTTTTGGTCGCGAGAAAAGTGGTAGAGTAGTAGCCACGGGGAGAAGGCCGCGTAGTCTCATTTGGCTGCTAGGTGTCAGGGAGCTGTCTAAATACCCGCGGAATTAAAAACAGTGAGAGAGGGCTGGGTGAAAGGCCACTCACGGAGTCTCCATTGACGGAGCTGGAAAAGCGTAGCTGTCCTGAGTCTTCTGAAAGTGTCCTACTCTACGAAATTCTCCAAGGGCAGTTCAACATGGACTAAGATATTAGGGCGGTGAGAGTGGCTCTCGGGCACCCGGTGAAGATGACAGCACACACGCGAGATTTTCCTCTGACTGAGAAAGTCACGTTCACCTGGGCAAGGAGTTGGGGAAGGGTTTTCGTTCTTTCCTTCTTCCTCCGCAACAGGACGTTCTGTATGCAAATTTGAGTAGTTAGTTCGCAAAATGTGGTTTGTTGAGTGTCATATATGATGGCCTGCACAGCGTGATAGAAGTATGCTGAAATGGTAAACATCGGATACTGGCGATATTCCTGCTCAGAACTCGAGCTGCTAGATTTCCTCAGTTTCGAGAGGAACACGCCATGGCTACCTTTATGCTTTTCGTCCGATATTTTCTTTGGGTTTTTGCTGAGGGTTTCCCCGTCACTCCGGTGGCAGCAACTGATCCATACTAAAGTTAATAGAATGTGCAGTTCACGAGAGACAAACAAACACTGGGGTAGCATTCTTAGGAGGAATGATCTGGTACACCACATGAGGGAAGTCAGGTTTCTCTGGAGCCAGAGTTTGACACCGGTGGCATGCTCGAAAACGCGATGGCAGCCCCGAACTTTCGCTGTGGGGTGACGTAGAGGCACTTATCTACACACTAAGGGTCTTGTCCCCATCAAGGGCTTCAATTTTTTGTTCGATACGAACGTGCAGAGACGCAGCGAATCGTCTTTTTCCATGCTTTCCGGTTGAGAACAACTGGGGAGAGGCAACGCTGCGAAACCGTACTGCCTGTTCGTTTCTTTGACGACTAAACCCGTATTCTTATTTGTTACATACATAATGGTAATCGGCAGGCTGCGCCATGCCCGTGGGTTTGACCGCTTCCACGAGGTTTTCGCAGGTTTGGACACATCTCGCTCTCGTTACTATCACCAGAAACTAGTGCTGCTCTCAAGGCGCACCAGGCGACAACATCGTGTTGGCATGTATCCTTGAGCAATTCAGGCTCTCATCTCAATTTGTGACATGAAAAACGAAAGCGACAGGCGACTGGGCGGTTGATTGAGTGTGTTTGGTGTTTTGGAAGTGGTCTACCTCAGAGGCATATTGACCTGGTTGACCTTGACCGTGGTCATATGTTTGTCGTAAAGATTAAGCCATGCATGCCTAAGTATAAGCGTCTATGCTGTCAATGGTCATTACCACAGAGAGGTGTGCCCCTGCAATCGCCATTCACATTCAACGTTCGTTTTTCCTGGGCCTTTTGAGCGAGATCCCCTTTGATGGCGGGTGATGAAAATGTTTTAATGAGTGACAGAGAAACACGACACACCTCTGCCGACACAAACACATATGAATATTCAGTATAGATGAAGTATAAGAAACGACCAGGAAGCACATGTATTTAGTCGTCATGAACAAAGGCAGACACCTGAGTTGAGAAAATGACGAATAGAGACAGGAACACACGGGCTGTGCCACTTAAAGGCAACGCGACACGGAGACGACGTTTGACACAAGAAACTGGCGCATGATAAAGCTGTAGACGTACAGACACCCAGATAAGGAGTGATAAATCGTGACTCCGAGCAAGATGTACCCATGCACGCTGCAGCGGCGAAGAACACCCTACAGTGCTCAGAGGGGGCTACGAGATAAAGGGACTTCTCCACACGCTACGGCGGTCACAATGAAGTCAGAACTGTACCAATTCTATTCTATTTACGCTATATGACGTTTCCCAGCAGATACTGGGTCGCGCAAAACCAGCGTCGATGCTTTTCTGCGCACGGTATCTCGCGTTCTGCCACTGCCCCAGACACTGCGCATTTGCCTATGTTTTCTGGAGTATGATAGCACTAGAAAACGTATCCGGTCCTCAATGTGTATATTTGTGTGTGATCGTGCCTGCCTGTAAATATATAACGATACGTGGACGTTTATTAACCGGCTTGTGCGCACTGTCTAGTCGTGGGTCAACATTTCTTGCGCTTTTTGCACCTCATCTTGGACCGCTCGCAGTGGCACTCCTTCTCTCCTTCAAGCCTGCAGTCAATGAGGGAAATATGCCACTGGATTGGCCTGGACCGAAAAATGCAAAGAACCGACTCAATAAAAGAAATTCAAGGACGAGATGCCACAGAAACACAGTACCCGCCTCTGGTTGAGACCAGCTAGTGTCCCCCCCCCAGCATGCTGTTGTTTGCGGAGAAGAGACGGCGCGTTGACACTAAATGGAACCAAGAAAGCGCCAGAGGCCAAAAAACATATATTTGAAAGGTAAGAGAGAGAGTAACCTTCAGAAAGACGAACCTATTGAATTCTGGGGATCGGCTGTCTCCAATTTTTTTTTGCGATAGGCGAGTCTCGATCTAGCTGCATGCAGCGCGTTTCAAGGCACGTCGACCTCGTCGCCAGTCTCCTTACTGCGGCATATTCCGGTGTTTGAATCTGCTCTCTGTTCTTCTACATTCTACTTTGTGTCTTTGTCCTGCCTCGCAACAGTCGCTTTTTCGTCTTCACAGCCGCTTCCCCTTCTCGTCGTCTCGTCCTGTTGGTCTCTTTCCTCGCCGCCTGTCGTTTAGGATGCTTGTGAGCGATATGGGAAACTAGAATGACGTTTGCAGCTCTTTGTGGTTTCTTCTCCCTGCAGCCCTCCTTGAATCAAAATTGAATCAAAATTGTAAGATGAATTTAGATTTGGAGCTCACCGAAAAAACACGAAGTGTGCCCGGAAGCCAGGTCTCTTTCCTCGGCGTGTGAGCAGATGGCGGCTTCCCGACATCTGCTGAGGAGGGCTGCATCAGCAGAATCGGGGGCGCCAATTCGAGGAAGTGGACTGGGGGCAGGAGACTCGCTGCCCGATTCCATCTCCTTTTCTGTTATCCGGAAGCTCTGTCGGACACGGAAAGGCCTCCAGAGGATCTTGCAGGTTTACCAGACACAACAGTCTCCTTCCTTGCCTTCGCCAAGAGCTTCTCCAGGGAACGCGGCTTCTCGCACTGGGGATACGGAACAGTGTCTCCTTCCCTCTCCCGACGCCCTGGTGTACGTTGCGCAGGCCCTGTGTCGATCAGAACTTGCTGGCTGTTCCCCTTCTGCGTTCTCTTCGTCTTCTTCGCCAGCGTCTCCGTTCTCCCCGTCGCATGCTCTGAAGCGGGCGCAGCTGCTTCGAGGGCGGCAGACGGCAGACGTACGGCAAGGCAAAGGGACTAAATACGAGGAAAGCAAACCGTTAGGGGAAGCTGCTGAGGGAGCTGCATGCGTACCACATGTCTCTCCTGGTTCGCAGCCTACCTGTGCCGGGCTTCCTTCGTCGTCTCTGCCTTCATCCTTGTGTCAAGAGAGTTCTGTACGTTCATCTTCTCCGTTGTCTCCTTCTTCTGTCGCTCCTTCCTCCTCTTGTCAGTCACCTCTTGTGGACGCGTACATACGCAAGGAGGAGGCTGGAAGTCGCTTTGAAGAAGGTGGGGAAGACACGCGTCACAGCGCGTTTGATGCGCGGGAAGATGATAGAGAACAGGACCTGGCACTGGATGCTTCTGTCTTGTTTCGGCTACGCGGCTTCTCGCAGGCATCGCCAACAGCGTGTTTATCCCCTCTGGCGGCGCAGTTCCTGATAGACCATGCCCTTCTTTTCATCGATAAGGGCATTCATCACGTGCGAAGACCATATCCGTTTCATGATCCCGACTCGTCTTCCTTCTCTGCTCAAGCGTTTTCCTCTCCAGCTTCCTCGACATCTACACGCAGAGCCCCCGTTGCAACTCATTCTCCCCAGCCCTCCTCGCTCGTCCAGCATCCATTGCCTTCGAGCTCCTTGTCGTCTTTCTCCCCGGCCAACTACTCCTTTCTGCTTTTTTCGCTTTCGTTCTCGCCTTCCCACAGCCTCGACAGTGCAGCTGCGATTCGCCTGCTTCGTCCGCTCCCTGCACTGCTTCCCCAGTTTTCGCTTCTCGACCTCTCTCAAACGGTCGCCTTCATGACACAGCTGCCGCGACTCCTAACAAAGGAAAGTGGACGAAGAGGTACTGACTTTTTTGCCTGGAGCTTGGCTCGCGGCCTGCGCCACCAACCGACGTATAGAGTTGCGTTCTCTCCAGGAGAACCTATCCTAACTGTTTTACCCTCTCCTCCCACCGCATCGCCTTCTCCTTTGTCAGCTTCGTCGTCGACTTCCTTTCTCTCGTCTCCCGCTTCTGCTTCCTCGTGTCAACCAGCCGCGTCTTCGTCTCCGAGACACAAGCTGGGACCTGCTGTGTCGGTCGATTGGTTCCTTTCTCTCATTGCTTCTCGGCTCTGCTCGACTAGTTTGCCTCTTCTCCCTTTCGACCCCACTTCTCCGAAGGCGCCGATTGATGCCCTGAAACACGCTACCCTCATTCTGTCGGCGTTCTCTAGCTTTCACTACACTCTAAGGCCCGCTCTGGTGTCTTTGTTTCTCTCGTCCCTCTTCCAAAAAAGCACAACTCAAGGTGCTCACGGGGCTTTTTCCTTCCCTGCTGTTACATCAGCTGGTTCGTCTCGAACTCCAGATGTCCCGGAATGTCTCGCAGTTCGCGCAAACCGAAAAGAACGGCAGGGACCGACGTCTGCCGAAGGCGAAGCAGAACAAGGGGAAGAACGTTCTGCAGAGCGCCGCACAGATATGCGCAAACATGATGAAGACAGAACCCGTGTTAGTTCGGTTTCATCCCCGGCGTTCGAACCTGCGAATGTGAACGGCAGTCTTAAAGACGCCGAGGGTTCCACGAGAAACTCTGCGTCCTCTCATATCTCGTTTCCCGATCCTCTGATTTGTCCTGCTGCTCTCGGAGTGTCTTGGCGGATCGCAGGCGAGACATTGCCCTTTTCTGTCGCTGCGAAGTGTTTCCTCGCTTTGGCCACTCAGTGTGCGTTGCAGGCACGTGAAGTTGTTTCCAAGAGAAATCAAATGGGGCACTTGCCCCTCTCTCCTCTTCAAGGGTCCTCTGGGATTTCGATACCTCCCGAGGAATGCCCATCGTTTTCATCTCCACTCTCCCAGGAGAGTCTGCCGTCGCGTTCGTCTCTGCCTTACGGCGCGTCTCGTCCCCCTCCCGCCTCCAGCTCTCCGTCGTTGTCTTCTTCTCTTTCCTCTTCCGCCTCGTCCTCTCCTTCTGCTTCTGTCTTGTCTTCTTCCCATTCAGCATTCTGCGTCTCGGCGTCACGACCCTCTATCGTCCCCCCTCTGTGCTCTTCTTCCTCACCGCCACTGGCTTCTTCCGCTGATCTTTCCGGGACTCCCTTTCGTCACCAACGCGACGACAGCGCCTGCTTGTTTACAGAGAACCTGGCTGGAGGCGTCGCTGCCTCTTTGGCGACGTCGGACGAAGAGCGGCACCTTCTGCTTCTCACTCCATCTCAGACTCGCGACACTGGTGTAGCGCGAAAGGAAGAGGGAACCCAAGTGGCTGTTCAAATGGAGGCGCTTATGCGTCATCTGCTTTCCTCAGTCGCGCGTCATCCAGCGTTGCGCATGGATGGCGAGGCGCTGGCCGATTGCGTCGACGGGTGTGCAGTCCTCGTCGTCTCTATAACTGTGCTTCTAGATTCCGTTTACTGCTCATCGGCCTCTGCTTCTGACAAAGAATGTCCATCTCATCACAGTCTGCCGCATGCCAGGCCCCGTGACGGGTCGTCCATCGTGCCGCCACGCTGTACTTCGACCTCGTCCGTACAGTCGCGTATCGGGTCCTCGCTTGCGTCTTCGATGGATTATGTACTGCCGTTTTCTCACTGTCAATCCTCGTCTCTTGCCTCCCCCTCTGAACTACCTACTCAACCTTCTCTGTCTCTATCCGACTCGGGAGAGCGGCTCGAGTTGGAAGGTCGTGTTTCCTCCAACGTTTGGGAGGCAGACGAAGAGAGAGGGGGCGGAAATTCACGAAGAAATACGCCAGAGGGGTTAGAAGAACGAACAGCTGTGTGGCTTGAGACTGTAAAAGAGAAACTCGCACAAGCGGCCAGTTTGCTGAGCCGCAATGCTCGCCCACATCGACGGCAGAAGCGCGCCTTCCTATCCAGTTCTGACCTCCACTCGACACCGGATACATCCGATGCGTCTCCGTCAAACGTTATTTCTCCTTCGGTCTCTTATTCCGGCAGATGTGCCCCGTCGTTCTCATTTCTTCGTCCTGCAGCGTCTCCGTCTTCCTCGCTCCCGCGTCCCTCATCCGCGATTCCTTTCACAAAATATCTGGCAGAATCCCCGTGTCACCGGTGGCCGTCCTTCTGTTTTCTTCCGTTACTTCGTGGGCGCGTGCAACTGCGTTTGTCGACGACACCAGCGCTCTTTGCGTCCCTCCTGGGCGCGTGGGCACAGGATCCTCATTGGTCTACATCTGCTCTGTTCCACCTTATTTTCATGGCGTCGTCTCTTCAGTCGTCTCAGTCCTGTTTCGGCGACTGCCGATCTTTGACCTCTCACAGTGTCGTCTCTCCTACGCAGACGTGTGCCTCGGCAACAATGCCAGCGAGACCAGACGGGGCACACACAGACACAAAGGCAGAAACGTCCGGAGACGCGGACAGGCAGATTGAACTGGTGGGCAAATATGAGACGGAAGAGGAAAAACAGAACATCTTGCAAGGTAACCAGCGAGAGAGTCTCCGCAGCGGGGCTTTGGTCGCGCTCTTAAACACCATTACACAGCGACTGAAAGGGGAGGAAACGGGCGACCCATCGCACAGAAGGCAACGCGGCCGAGGCGCGCGTCCAGGGAGAGAGGCTGACGCCAGCCTCCGCGACGATAGGAAAAGCGAAAAAGGTCCTGAGCAAGAGGGACACAAGACATGCCACCCAGAGGGTCCCGGTCCCACCAGATTGCACTATGCTCTGGAGGCAACAAGTTCTCTTGTGTCTGGGTGCACCACGCCCCCTTCGCCTTCGTATTCCTCGCATTCGCCTTCAATCTCCTCGACTTTTCTACAGTCTGCTTCACTTTCACCACCTCAGGGGAAACGGGGTAACAAGCAGAAAGCGGCGTTCATCCCTGCAGAGCTTGGTTCCCTCCTGCTGAGCGTGCTGTGCATACGATTTACCTTCCATGGAGCGTATCGGGGCGCTGTGCCTTTCCTACATTCCTCTCGATCACCTTTGTCTGCGGTTCCTCCGTCCTCTACGTCGTCGGAAACAGTCTCTGCTTCTTCGGCTGCTTTTCCCTTATCTGTGGATCCCTGTACTCCCTCGACGCATTTCGCTTCTTCTGTTTGTGCGAAACCTGAAACGCATTCTCTGCTTCCTTCGTCTCCACATTCTTCTCCAGCCCCTGCGCACACTAGACGAGTCAAGCCACCAGACAGTCACCCTTGCACATCCAGTTCATGGTATGCTGGGAAGGAACTGACCGATGAACTTCGCACCAACCTCTCTCTCAACAGTGTAGAACAGTCAGCTATATTGTTGGCGGAAACGGTCCTCTCTACCCTCCGTCGAATCCTGGGTTTTTTGAAGCCGCGCGAAATCGACGATCTCAGGTGAGTTTCGTCCATTTTCCGCAACGTTTTCGAAAAGTTTCGTGCCTGGTGTCAGGTGGAGCGATGCAAAGTTACTGGCGTCGTCTCATCCGACATCTCTTGTTCAGGGACATGACAACTACAAACTCAAATAAAGAGGAGGAACTGCCCTGCGTCTGAGATGGTCTAATGTGCTCCCAAGAAAGACGCATTCTGTCCTCACTGTCGGTATCTCGCTCCTCTCTTTCCTCTCTCCAGCGGTTCGACATTTGAGTTTCTTGCGATGCCTCCACTTTTTGCTCAGGCTTGTCTTGTTCGCGTGGCGGCACATCGGACTTCTATGGCACAGTCCGCTTCTGCGACTGGCTCCGTTTCTTCCTGCATCGGCTGTCGCCCCTCTCAGCATCCCCATCTCTCCTTTTTCGTCATTTTCCCTCCCAGCGCTTCGCGTTTGCCATCGGCTGTTGACCGTCAGTCTCTCCTCGTCGTTATTTCCATCGTCGTCTTTCGCCATCTCCTCGCTGCCACGAGAACCAATCTTCCTCGGCGTAGATGCTGCATTCCAGTTTTCGTCGTCGGCAGTGGAGGTGTCCGTCAAATCTGAGATTCTCGAGATCTTAGGGCACATTAGACATGCGAGTGGTACTATTGCTATCGATGACGGCGAAAGCGACAAACCACAAGACACTGCTCACCGAAAAGAAGAAGAGGTCGCGGATCGACTGAGAAACATGAGTGCGTTTGCTATTAGTTCCCCATCTGATGTTGTGTCATATATTTCGCCTCTGCCAGTGTCACTGCTGCTTCCTCCCTTGTGTCACTGGTCAGGTATCGAGGCATTGGTAGGAAGCAGTAGCCGTGAAAGCGACTGAGAAAGCATTGGCTTGCTAAATCTGACTTTCTTTTTATGTCCTCTGAGGAAACAACCCAAGGTACCTCAGTGTGGAAACTGGTGCTAGTGGTACGATTAACGTAGTTGAAATTTTCCATACGGGTCACTGGGAAGCTGGATACGCTTTCAGCGTGCAGCTAGATTTTTTTTTTGCTTTTTCGCCTGCGTACTCCGAAACATTTTCAGTTTGTGCGGTGATTCAACATACGAGGATCTTTTTCAGAAATCCTTTTATTGCTTTTGAGAAGGCTGTGACCGACGAGAGCTTTCCCCAACTCGGTCTGAGTCAAACAGGCAGACGCAAATACACTTGAAGCTAGAGAGGAGCGGGGTGTGAAAGATCGCCTCACCACATTTTCATATTTTCGATCTGTATGGGAGTTTCGCCTCACTGATCCTCCTTGAACAGGGCGTGCACACGATATAGAATCTTCCAGAGTTGGCCGCGCGTTTCCACACTTTTCCAGTCGCAGTCTGCATCTCCGTAGACACTCGGATATCTACTCTGAATTGATGCGCTCCTGCTCGGGTGTGTACACTCTTTTTCCTTTCCCCCACACTCGCATACATGCGTTCCTTCCACAAACGCTGTTTTCACATTCACTGTTGATACCCTCTGTTCCGCATCCATGTGGCACCTGGTAAATGCCCACAGGCGGACCTGAAGAGTCCAGTTAAAAAACCATGAAGAATTGGACAGCGGCAGGTAGACGGCATACAACCTGTGAACCCGCTGAGGGAAATGGCAGAAGCAAAGACCCCGAGACGTACACCGGTCTCTGTATTCGGAAACGGAGGCTGAGAACGAGCAATGAAAGTGCATGTTTGCTTCTTCCTGTGTCCGAGAGGACGCTCACATTTCCGATACCCATCGCGAGTCTCCGAGCAGTCTCGAAGGCAAATGCTGAAGTCGGGAAACTGCTACATTTTCTGTCTAGCCAAGAGATTGAACAACGCGATCTCTTGTAACCAAGTGCCGTTAGATTCTGCGTTAGTAACTCAAAGAATCTGTTCTGTACACCACTAACGCGTTCCACTCCAGGTAGCAACATTTAGAACCTTGAGTCGTAACACATTTCTGTTAGGTCTTGGGGTAAAATAGAGAGCGTTGCGTCTTAGCATACAAATGGTTGTCCTACCCCAGAAGTTTTTCCCCAAGGGGGGCGTCCTGGATGTTTTCCGTGACGGGGTAACTATCCCGACCCCAAACATTCCATGCCTACGAGATTTTCTTTTGCGTAAGAACACGGAACAACCTCCACGAAAGGTCGCCGCGGTTACTGGAGAGAGCGACAGAAATGGTCGGATACTATTTGTACAGATGAACGCCAATCTATTGCAAGGCTGGTCTCCCTATGCTGGTTTAGAATTGCAACTTGCACTTCGATTGGTGGATTTGTCTCTGGTTGAAACTGATTCCCGACGGGCTGTGATTTCACAGAACCCGTGGGGTGAGGAGCACTTTGACGAATTGGCACTTTGCAAACACCCTGGCAAAAAGTTTGTCCGGGTGGAGAACAATTTAGGTTGGATTGTATTTGCCGACCCCTTCTCGACCTGCAGACATTTGAGATACGGACGGCAGTGACGGAAACGTTGATGAGAGAAGAAGCTTCGCGAACGGAAAACAACGCTTATTCGTGCATTCCCGACCCCTCTAGTCTCTTGTTTCTTCTACCATAACGTCTCCTTCCCCGCAAGGACTTCAGGTGCATCCAGAAACGGACAGTAGCATCAATCGAAAGAGGGGTGGTATGCAAAATGAAGCCTGTGGAAAAGCACGTCTTTGCCTTTGGACTCGCCTAGTTTTCAGTGACTTCATCATCAACATACATGTTACCCCCACCTCCTATGAAGGATGCATGTGGTGGCTGTTTACATGGCAGCACAACTGTCTCCTGTGTGCGCGTCCTCTGGAAGGCCGTCGCAAATCTACCAAGGAGCTGACTGTAAGTGAGTACTCCTACGATCTGAAGTGGCATGCTCGCATATCTATTTACATTGCTGCCGTCGGGAGGCGGTTTTTGTTCATCGATTCCCAAAAGTATTGCTTCGCTCGTGATGGACAAGGTTCCCTCGAAGAAGTAGTTTCAGTCATAGCAGAGTGGGAACATTCGGGAGTCGACGAACAAAGCGTAACCTGCCTCCTCGGCCATTCGCGGTCTTTCTCCTTCAGTTGGCTACCCACGCACTGTCTGATACGTCCGTCAGGAGCAGCGTCTCATCCGAGGTGTTTGCTCGAGCTGCCCTTGTTCTATGTTTTCAAGTCTTCACAGGAAAAGAAATTCCTCCTCTCTCTGCTTGACTAACTGGAACACACTGCATGGAACAAAAATCTGTTCTCGTGGGCAAAGCCGGAGATTTCTCGGAACGCGGCTTGTCGGTGTAGCGGCTTTCTCGACGGCCGGCCCTGCAGACCCTCTGGCTGGTGATTCACTTGCTTTTCGTTATTTTGTCTCCTTTCCCGTTCGTTCTGCTTTAGGGCTTTTGTCTTTTAGCATGTGTCCCATCGTTTCGTCATGCCTTTCGTGTTGCTGCAAACTAATTTGTAGCGCGATTTTCCCCCGTCGACACTCGAGACCTACGAACGCTTCAAGATCGGGGTGCGGTTTTGTGTCTCTGAGATGTGTCGATCCCTACACTTCATTGTTTCTTCCCCCGTTACGTCCATTATGGCGCAGTAAAACTTCCGTTGGCCCCCTTTCACTCTGATCTGTACCATATTTTCGAAAACCTGATGATCTCTCTCCACTTTCCCTTTCAAGGGAGCCTACTCTGCGGAAGTCCCAACGCTGCAGCAGGGGTGGCGGGCGCAACACAAGCCCAAGTGCTAGTGCCGTGTCTGCGTGGTTTTGAAGGATTGTGCCGTTGCCTACAATTGACAAAAAACATTGTTGAAGGCGAGAGCTATTAGCTAGCTAAAACACGCGCCCTTCTGTTAGATGTAGACAGGTGACGGGCAGCCGCTGCTCCTGCCGTCACACACGCCTTGTAGTTGCGGTCGAATCCATGGGCTCGAGCAAAAGAAAAGAATCACTGGGATGTTCTCACATTTATTGAGTCGGCTGTGACTTTCGTTCTATCCGGCGTTGAGCTGTAACGATTTTGCATGTGATATGCCCATGCAGCCGAGGGTATCGCACGGAATTCTCCCTTTCATCGTGCCCTTTCGGTGCCCGTCCTACCCTTCACTTGTTGTCTCCACATGAAAGCGAGCAAGAAAGGCAATGCTCCGCAGTGACCTTTCACCCAAAGTTTGGTCTTGCACCTTTTTTGTGTTCACTGCCTGTTTATTTGCAGAACGTACAATCTGTGAAGAACCAGTGTATGGAGGCAACCCATGCGAGTATTTTTTTTGCGGTTCTCCACGCTCGCTGTTTTCATCAGCGTTTCTCAGAACAGGGTGCAGCTTTTTTCCTCTGTAGGTCTGTCTCCGTTGTTGTACCCTCTCTTTCACTGTCATCTTTTTGCATGCCTTGTGTTGTTGTTGACTTGGCGCTTGTGGGACGGCCTGTTCTGTCTACGCTTGGAGGGACAGAAGGAAGAGTTGTCGCCTTACAACTTTGTTCTGTTAGTTCTCACTTTGTTATGCAGCATACCCACATAGATCAGGTGAACGCCAACAAACACGCGGGAATGTGATGTCTATTTCTATTCATTGCCCCTGCCGGCAGTTTTTGGTGTGCTGATCATACAGCCTCTTCATTCAAATGCTAGCGAAGGCTGTGAATGGTTGCCACTGACCGATGCGTTCGCCGTTCATGTGGTCGAACTACGGCAACGCATTGTCCGCCTCTGTCAACCTTTTCCTGTCATCGATCTTCCACTCTTATCGTTTGTACCCATAACGTGAAGACCATCCCGCGGTTTTCATTTTTGTTTCGGTCAACCCAGTGGAACCGATTTGATTCTGTTTTAGGGACGAGTGAGAGATTGGAGTGATTTCAACTTCTGTGTCAAGCGCTTTTTTTGTTGCATCTTGACATTTCCTAGACGCAGGGACCATTTGCCTGTCACTTCTTCGCTGTGAGACGTACTGGGCAGCTATGCATCTTCCCCACCTTGCTCATTTAGGTCACCGAAGATGGCTAGACGCAGACCATCTGCGATTGCCACCTGTTTTCGTATGATTCTTGCCTTTTTCCTTTCGTTCACTTTTTCCTCTGGTGCGGACTCCCTCCTCGCTCCGAGCACTACTCAGGCTCGTCGGCTTCAAGCCCGATCGGGTGACAACGCCCTCTCAAATGGAGGCCGCTTGCCAAATGGTGAACATAATCAATTTCGAGCTCTCCGTCGGGGAGACCAGAAGGTGGAAAAAGACGCTTTTGGGGCTGTAAATGCCGAACAGCGTACGGCTGTTTCGGGGAGCAAGTTTGAACGGGAAAAGTGGACCCCGATTAGTTTTACAGAGAAAGGTCTCTTCGACGTGATCAATCCGACCATCGCTGGTGATGAAAAAGATGAGCTGAACTGGAGCACGCATCAAAGGATAGAAGGTAGAGGGACAGAGCCAACCAGGTCAGATTCACAGCAGCGGGATCAGGCAAAACCCAGAGCTTTGGAGAGAAGGGAAGAGGCAGGACAGCCTCCAAGGGACGAACATCAGGACACTGATGTTGAACAGGCCCCGTTGATCAAGGAAGATGAAAGTGACAGTCCATCGGTCGAAGAGCCCCGGGCACAACCCCCAGAAAATAAGGAGGATGCCATCACGAAACCATGGGATGCAGACTGGAATCCATGGAAGTTCCTGGATGAAAATCCGCTGCCCATATATCGAGACGACTGGGATGAAGAAGAAGACAACAGAGATGACGCAGACCACGACCCTGGGTTTGCAGAGCCACCGAACAGCCCTCCTGCAGGCGGTGTGCCGAAAAGGGAAGATGACAATGCACCCGATTATCCGGGAGATGATACTGCATCCTCTCCACCGTATGATATGCGACCAAATCCGGAAGATCATAGTCGAACTCAGCCAGGAGAGTATGGCGGAGGAGTGGATGATGAGGGTGAACTGCCAGATGAAGATACTGCGAAAGGCATGCCAAGGTCTTCGACGCCACCTCCTAATGAAGAGTCGATCCCTGCTGTTCCCACCGAGTCGGAGTGGTCCGGGTCAGGCGTTTACGAAGGCATCGCGATCACTGTGAATGCGCGTTGGATTGACACGCGCACAATCGGAGAGGGCGGAATTCAACTTCAGCATCAGCCGACAGTTTTTCCTGCGCCTCCAGTTCTTCGGAAGGTGGGTTTAAAAAGCAAGTGGAAACACACCATCAAGATTTTCGTGCGTACAACGGGGGCAAAGTTCGTTCCGGCACGTCGACAGGTTTTCGTCCCTCTGGATGAGACGCCGACTTCGAGTTCGACTCTTCTCCCCTGGTGGGCCAACTGGAGTATCTCAGCGGTCAAGGCAGCCTCGGCGACCACCAGTTCAGTGGCAGCCTTTCTCTTTGGAACCGGTAGAGCTGTGGACGGCGGAGAAGGGATATCCGAAGGGAAAGGTCCCACCATAACCTCTATCAAAAACATGCTGAAACAGTACAAACGGTTCAAACGAAAACATCCTGGAAAGCCTGGTGAGAAACGCATGTGTGCCAGTCCAGGGAGACGAACAGATGCGTGTTCAGCAGCTTGTGTTTAACCTGTTGGCTGCACTGTTCCAGTTGGCATATGTTTACATACATGAATGATGGAAACATCCGACCTATGTGCGAAAGTGACTCGTTTGCAAGCGTCGAACAAAATGGGCATTTCCTCAAGGCCCGTATATATATGCTTCTCCGTGGCGACTTCCTTTCACACGTGGGCGCGGCGTTCCGTGTGTACTTGCGAGGGCGATGCGCCCGAAAGTGCCACAACGCGATGGTGTCGCAGTGATTTGGCATTTTGGATTAAAAATAACAACCATTTCGCTTTGTCCGCGTCTTTTCAGGTGAACTTGTTATCGACTTGTGCAAAGATGAGGAAGACGCAAGCTCTGCCGCTCGTACACCTTCACCTTCCTCCGCCTCAGAGTCTTCCTCCGACGGTGGCGTATGGGAGTCCCTTGAATCTCCCGCACCTGCTCCTATGCCTTCTTTGACTTCTTCGTCTCCGTCTGGGTCGTCTCCATTTGTTGTGAAGCAGAGCCCAGAGGGCGATTTAAAGACAGAATCTGAAGGGCCTGCTCGATTGACGACGCCTTCAGAGAAGCGACCTGCAAAAGCAAAGCCTCAGAACACGAAAAAGAAGACCAAGAGAAGAAAAAGGACGGTTGCCAACGCGTACAATATTCTTCAAACTCAAGAGGGGCTTGCGTTGGTCAACAAAATCCGCGACACAATGGCCGAAATTTTTAGTAGCCCCTCCACGTCTGTTCAGGTCCTCACAAGCACGGGACACTTGGTGATAACTCTTCCATCAGGTAGGTGAGGTAAATAAAAGAAACAGCCTTTCGCAGGGCACGGTTGCTAGTCACCTTGTTTCGGAAGGGGATGAGAAATGAAAGTTTGCTGTATTCCCCCTTGGCCAGGTTGTGGCGTCTGTAGAGCTGTTTTTCCAGCTGAAACTGTGGCCCGGTTGCTAACCCTTACGAAAGCAGGCGAAACTGCTTTGGCATCCTCGTTTACTTGTTTATGGCGATGTCGTCTCTTTCAATCGCGCCGATTACTTGTTTAATTTTGAGTACCCTGTTGCGAGCTGCTGCCTCTTTCGTTCTCTGCAGAGGGCGTGGACCGATACAAACTGAAGGGTTTCCTACAAACTGTCCAGGAGACGTTTGGAGACAACATCCAACAATGGTCATTCTCCGAAATAGTAAGCAGATTCAGGTGGTGCATATCTACGGGACCAGGACTTTTTACGTAGACTACCGTGCTGATGTAAATATGAGTGCTGAATATATACACGTGGAGTTTCACAAGACAGGAAACGCGGAATGATATGGCGAGGCAAGCATGCAAATAACCAAATGGAAATGCGTATGCGCGTGCACTACTAAAACTCATTCCTAGCTTTCGACCACGTGAAGTTCAGTTCCGGATTTTTGCGGTCTGCAGGAGCGTTAAAAGCGTGCAGCGATCGATTATTCAGCTACACATGATTTATACAACTTTAATTGCATTTGCTGCTTTGTAGATTTAGGTACTGTGTTGGAGCACTTGGGTTACTAATTCATGTGTATGCGTATATAAGCAGATATGAGTCTGCCGATTTACTGCTGCCGATCGCCCGACCATGCATGCAAGTCTTGTGCCTCCGGTATATCGGTCTATCTGGCTTCGTAGGTTCAACTCCGGAGTGAAGTTCCCGAACCCCACATCCCGCCGCGTGCCCAGATGGCTGCCAAGATGGAATCGCTGAGTGGGAAAAGCACCAAAACGTCGAAAAAACTAAATGGTCGGAGTTTGCCCGCCTCCATGAGTGAGCGTCCCTCTGGCCAGAGAGGAGTTGGACTCTTCGGAATGTCAAATTGCTTCTTGCACGTTTTGCCCACAACTATGAACAGAACGCATAAATATTTTTATGTACGTATGTCGGCGTAAATGCCGTTGGCCTGGCTTTGCCGCGTAGTGTCTACATTTGAAAAACAATCGGAATGAAGTTTGGAGCACTCCGTTTTTGATGGCAACTCATGAAGAATACTGTTCTATCGAGTTCATTGAGTTCATTGGACCAGTGGCTTCAACACACAGCAACGAAAGTACTCTCTTGCGATGCAGCCCTGCACTTGCTTGAAAAGAAACCTTGCCGCGTTTGCTTGCATCGTGGGATGGTATTCTTGTGCTCTCCTTTGGTAGGTGAGACGACCAGCAAGAAAACCCCGTTTGAGGCAAGTATGCCGACTGATTCTGCTCTGGAATCAAAGCTTTATGGGATGCACATGATCACGGCAACACATGCTTGGATCCATGGAGAAGCCGGTGACGGCACGGTGGTAAGTGCTTTACATACACAATATCAAGCGCGAATAGAACTCTGCGGGGTTAAAAAGCATATCCTAGGAGAGCCAAAAAGAAACAAACTTTATATTCCCAAAAAATCTCGTCGTTCCCTGGGCAGCCTGTGCCAGATGTAGCTCGACTGGTGTGTCGGACATCACCTGCGTATTGCAACGGATTGTGAACCAGAAGGAGAGGAAGCGAACACAAGATGCTGGCGTGTTTCGAACCTAGAAGGTTGAGTCACTTTTTGGAGTAGCATGCTCAGGGTCAACAGGAGTGGGCTGTGTCGGGGTACCGATCGACGCGTCCCTGTATACATATATATATATATATATATATATATATATATATCAGAGACGTTTGTTTCACCACGTACACGCGTCCTTGTGTGCCTGCCATTCGTGATATGCACTTATTCTTCTCAGGTCGCCGTCGTTGATTCCGGTATCAGCCGCCACCATGATTTGGATTGCAATTTGTGGCAAAATCCACACGAACAACAGGATGGTCGAGACGATGACGGTAAGGCGAAGACCACAGAATAGATATGAGTGTCGTTTGTCTCTTGAAACGGACCGAGGCTGTTTAATAAAATTCAATGGAATGTGGCAAAGAGAAGGTGAAGCCCTCGTGAGAAAGTTGCGGGGAAAATGGAGGTGACTGAGGGGATAGGACTGCAGCGAAAGGAGAGATGGTGAGGGGGAGACTGAGAGAAGGAAACACCAAACCCCTGAGGGGAAATGGGGAGGAGGGGAGAGGCTGCGGCAGAGACTGGAACAGAACGCAGGGCGAGCAGGTGGTCTAGGTTAATGCAATGAGAAGTAGTTATCCTCCAGAGATGGTCAGCATTTTGCCGCTTGCCTCTCTTCCAGTGCATGCACCTTCTTCAGTGCCTCTAAAGTTATGTCGTGCTATTATTGTGAGTAGGTAATAGATCTGTTGTGTTCTCCTTCATATATCTTTCCCATATGCATGAGTGCAGGTGTCTGTTTACTAACATGTTTCCTAGCATGTGTATATTTGATGGAATGCCTGCGTAGCGTACCCCGTGCGCTCGCGGATCTGCTTTCCGATACAATTGCGTGTATACATCTGCAGCTATACTCTTCTGTTTGATATACGTGTTAATGTCTTTATCTCTCACCGGGTGTCAATATATATATATATATATACATATGAATAGATGTATATATATATATATATATATATATATATTCATGTGTCAGGTCGGTCGCCCAAGGACTGGCGCAGTTCCCTGTTTCGTAGTATCGCTGCATTCTGTGTTGTTTACTCGGAGTACCTGCTGTCAAGTGCTAAAAAAATACAGGGTTGAATCGTGGGTTAATTTCTTACTGGGAATTTATGTTGTGTGGTTCATGGCTCGCATGTTACAGGAGTAGATTTGAGCGGTGGTTCTCGATGAGAGGGTTATGTCTCTGAACGGTATCGCTGTAAGCAAAGGTGCGAGAATTTCTGTGTTTTGTGGCCAACCTGTGACAGCAGGAACTGGTGATTCTGGTATTCTGATGGGAGTTTCGCATGTAGCATCGTTAGGGTGGTCTGAATATTTGAGCCTCGAATAACCTTTTTTCTGGTGCTTCATCAGGCAATGGTCTGATAGACGACAACCATGGCTATGACTTCCAAGAAAACAAGTCTGAACCTGAAGATGAGAATGGCCATGGTACCCATGTTGCAGGTACGCGTCTGTCTTTCCTGCTGGCATCTGCTTCGGTGCAGTTTGGTTTTTGTTGGTCTACAGCCACTTCTTAGTCGTTTTTTGGGACTTTTTTCCTGTCTTGCGCCGCATTTGCTTTCCAGGCCAGTAAGCACTTATAAAATTGCGCCCGTGTAGTGATTGGCGTTGGACCTTCCGAGGCCTTCAATAGATATCATTGTAGCTCTTCCACTCCGTCTGCATCTATTCTGTTCCCATAGTGAAAGTCTCCTTTGTCGAGCACATGTATCTGTTTCACATGCCTACTGAAAGTGATGTCGCTATTTGGGGTGATCTTCAAGGGAAGAACGATATTGTTTATTGTGCTCTTTCCAGGAATTATTGGCGCGTGTGTAAATGGAGGAGGCGTTGTTGGCGGGGCACCAAAGACACAACTCATGGCTCTTCGATTCATCGACAAAGGCGGTCAGGTATGTTTACCTGCAGGCGCTTTTGCATTTTTGGAGACATAGACTCATCCACCGACCTCCTTGGTCGCAACTGTATATATATATATATATATATATATATTTGCCCCTACTGAACGTGAATGTGGATGTAACATTTTTTAGCGAGACGTTCCGAGACGTTAACCAGTGCAGCTAGAAACAAATAGCGAAAAACAGGTGAGGACATAATTGGTAACTCGCTGTAGTGCAATAAGTCGTTCGGTCACCTGAAGAGAAATACCTGAGCTTGGGAAAGCACTCCCTTGTTCTCAATTTCCTCGGGAAACCCACACACTGAGATCTGAGGGGATTTCGGTCCTCTTTGCTTGGGAGAGAAGCAACTGACTGCGCAGGGATTTTTCCTTTATGTTTACAGGGATCTATGGCAAACAGTATTCGCGCCCTGAACTATGCTATTGATCACGAAGTTCAAGTTATCAACAATAGCTGGGGAGGTCCCCAGTCGACGACTGTGTTGCGGAGACTAGTTCATATGAGTGCGGTCGCCCGCAACGGAAAAGGCATCCTTCTTATCAATGCTGCAGGCAACGAATCTTCCAACAATGATGTTAACCCGTCGTATCCTGCCAACTGGGATCAAGATAATACCATCAGGTTGGCCGCACAGTCCTAGCCAGCATGCACAAGCTGGTGAATACGTATTCACGCATATGTGCAGACAACGCTACAGACGACATATACCTGTGTAGACATAAAGCATTTTCCTTTTTTCCGACGGTTCCTGCTGTGGTGTTTTCGTGACTTGCTCTTTGCAGTGTGGCAGCAATTGACATCAATGGCGATTTAGCAGACTTCAGCAACTACGGCAAATCGTCCGTGGACATGGCAGCCCCTGGTGTCAAAATATACTCGACCAAACCGGGTGGTGACTACCAGCATATGTCTGGAACGTCCATGGCGACACCGCACGTCTCAGGTAATGTCGATGTTTGACTCCTCGCCTGTTCCCGGTTCAGACCATCAAATGTTCGTCTATTTTTGCTTCTATTTCATCCCTCTCATGTAACACCGTCTCATTTGTGTCGTCCCTTACCGGACACCCGGCCTTTCTCTGCTCTCCTTTCGTTATTCCATGGTCTCTGCTAATCTCTGGTTTGCGGTCGCTGTTCGGCGGTGTATGCGGAACTTTTGATCTCTCTTCCTGTCATTCGTCATTTTCTCTCGTCCCAGCAGCCCGTTCTCTCCTGTCTTCCTCCGCGCCGACCCAGTTTTGAATGATGTTGAATCTCTCTCTCTTACAACGTTTCACGACTTTAACTCAGTTGGTCATTTTATACACGGTTACAACTTGACCACTGCATGCAGTAGTTTTTCTCTGTACCTGAATATGTTGTCCGCAAGCGATCTTCACGTATGTTCGCTCACCCCCGTTTGAGTACGGGTATACGGGTCTCTTCGGTTTTTCTCTGTGTTTAGTGAGTTGGCTTCTTGCATGCTGAGCATCATTTTAATTTAGTGCGCAAAGAATGTCTACTTTTTAGATACGTAAAATGCGGTTCCTGTGTCTTTCTGTGTCTCCTAGCGCTTTCTTGACCTTCGAGTGGCTGGTGTACCTCCGGTTTTTCATAAAATGGCTAGTTGAAACCTCGTGTACTGTGCGTACGCGCCCGTGTGACCACTTCCTCTCGGTTTTTATCGCCTGCTTTCTTTCGAATCTCATGTTTTTTTAATTCAGCCGTCGCTGCTCTAGTATTCGGTGCCTTTCTCCGTAATGGATACGATGCACCCGCTGCAGAAGTGAAAGACATCATTCGGATCACCGCTTCTCCGGTCGAGCAGCTCCAGGGTGTGACGAGATGGGGTTCAATACCTCATGCTCGAGATGCTGTTCTTGTAAGTTCCAGACCTCGTGCTTTACGTATCAACCGAGCCTAACAAGTGGTGGGACAGACGCCAAGGCTAAAGGCAGGCTACACGGAGACAAGGTCGCATTGTTCACGTTGAAGATGTCATTTCAAAGTTTATGGGGCCGGCCCATGCATTTCCCATGAGAGTGACACTGACGAATAATAGCGCGATCCGCATCCAAGAAGGAACCAGTCAGTCAGGTAGCTCTCGTCGGTAAACGTAGTGCTTGTAGTTAGTGAAAGCCTCTGAAGTCCGCGTCGTTCTTTCTTGAAGCTGCAGCGGTGCCCGTCTTCTGGTTTCCGCCACATCGGAGCTATGTTGTGTGTGAGGTGGCAGGCCGTGCCCCAGTTATCAAAGCATATAAGCAACGACATGCTTATGCTTCTGGATTTCTTCTTTCTTGCGTTCTTTGCAGATGGCCAGAATGGGAGGGATGTTTTTACAAGCAAAGTGCGAAGATATGGTTTTCGAGCTGGACGCTGGCTCTGCTCACGTCGTCGACCTCCACTTGATGCCATATCGACAGGGCAACTACACGTAGGCCCATATCATTCCTGACGAACAGAACTAGCAACCTAGAGTATCTTCTTGCCGCAGGGGTTGCTTGAAAGGAATCTTCGAGTTTTATCAGCTTCGACCGTTCTCAAGGTGCTTTCAGCAGGAAACGCGGATTGATTAAAAGACAATGCATGCGTACGCGTCAGCGCCTAGCGATCATGTTTTTTATTTTGCTGTAGCGTCCCATCTCTCGCATTAGCAGAAACCATTAATTGAAAGCTTTCATTATATGCTCCAAAATGCATTACGTCCATATCTGTAGCAATACTCACTTTGCTAGTGAATTCGTGCCCGACCCTCCGCCCCCGTTGTAGAACGGCGGAACGTTTCCCACACATTGAAGTGTATCTCATGTTTCTTCTATTACTTCTTGAAAACAGGGCGGACTTAACATTCGATGTCTTCACCGAAGATGGCTACCGTTTGGACCAAATTAAAGTTCCTGTGAAACTTGCTATCTCCGCGGAGCCACGCCAAGGCAATTCGGACTCACTTGCGGCGGCGGCATTCTCGAGTGTTGTGTCGACATTCGCGGCTCACCCCACTGAAGGGTTTGAAGAGCTGTGTCGTTTACAGGCGAAAATCCACGTTGTTCGTAAGTGGCTCTCCAGAGGAAACGATACGGAGTTACGGTGGCTGTTGTGTCCGCCGAGTAAAATGAATGTGTTATGTGTGCTCAATTTGGTCACGTTTCTTTAGCGCCGAGGGCATATCATGTCTGGTCGTTTAGAGGAATCAAATGAAAAAATACACATGCATCTGTGTTTTTAGGTGCCTTGCCTCGATCGCAAACCATCAGCATGTCCTTGTTTTCATACTCTCACGTGCAACGCCGTGAAGAGGAATGCAAAAAGTATAGTCATGCTCTGCCGTGTATAGCTGGCAAGCATGTCGTCTTGTCTCGTCCCAGTTCTCCATTGTCTTCTCCTTCGTATTTATCGTCAATTTGTTTTGTGTCGTGCACGCTTTTTGGATAACGATTAAGCATAATACGGACCCTCTCGTGTGCTTCGTTGTTCTGTCTTGTCAGAGGAAATGTCCACGGCCATGATTGTAATCATCTGCCTCGGAGTGATCGCCGCCATCTCGGTTCTCGTTCTTGTCTACTGCTGTTCTAGAAACGGGTAAGTTGCTTTTTCTTGCGCACTGTTCTCTCTAATTCTTGAGGTGAGCTGCTAAGTATTTTTCAACGTCTCACTCTTTCTGGGGTTCAGATTCGGTGTCGCAGGGGTGTTCAGGTGCAGTTCAATTGAATACGTTTGGTATGCATGTATGCGCATGTAGTCGAATGAGGGAAATCTGTGGCAGTGGCATAGAGGCCGCGAAAGTGAGTGGTTTTTGCCTCTTCCTTTCTTCTTGGTGGTGTATTTTAATTCAGAAATGCAGCGTAGATGTTTTTTGCTGTCGCTGTCCCCGGGTCGATCGACACCTAGATCACTTTGGTACCAGTTTTTCGTCCTATTTTTCGTCCCTGACGTTTAACCGCTTTCTTCAGAAGCTGGCACACTGGCCTCTTTTGAAATTCTTTCTAATGCCAGAATGTGGCGTTTTTTTTATAAAAGCTATCCCGTCCTGTCAGCTCCCCGCTGTATTTAAAATACCTTTTTTTAGGCAACGGAGGTCTGATGCGGCAAAGAGAAGGCGCGAGTCTGTCCGAGATTCGGCCGGAGAAGAAAGGAGAAACCAACTTACAGAAACGCATCGGGCGCGGAAACATGCAGATACAAGCGCAGAGGCAAATAAAGAATTTCTGAACTGTTCATCGAGAGCGGAGGATGACGCAAACGACCGGAGCGAGACGCACACAAATCCCACCGACCCTTTGTGCCGGAAAGAACATGTATTTCTACCGGCAACAACCCTCGAACAGTTCGCGTTATCGACGCCCAACGAGAATGAGTCGTAGCCTTGGTAGAAGGCGTGTGATGCGCAGTCTATCGGCAACGTCCTTGAAGGCGTGTTGGATATTAAATTGAAGTAGACAGCACCGGCGTGCTTCTTAGCTTGCCTTATTTTTCGTGAGTGAGTTGTCGCATCGGCTGTGCACGGCAAGGCGGCGTGGACTCTTGGCTCGGAGAAAGATGGAGTAACTGTCGTGATGAACCACAGTACTAACCATATTGTTGAAACAGCTCGCCTGAGCGTGCATGATGTGGAAGTCAAAAATGCGAAAGGGTGCACACTAGAGAATGTACGACGATACAAATGCTGGACAAACGATGACAAATCAAAGTAACAGAACAGGTATGGGGAGATAAAGGACATCCAAAACACAAGAGATACCGAGGTGGTCTGTTCTCAACAGTTTTCGCTTTTCGAGCCTTTTCGAAGTCGCAAACAAGGGGAAGAAATGGGGACCCCATCTTCCCTGTATTTTGTGTTCGTCGATCATTGAATCGAGAGGCTAGGTCGAAGTGGAGCGCTTTCTTTTGCAACATGTGTGTCAATCACACACGAAGGAAGAAAGCGAAACGAGATAGACGGCCTTTTAAGGAGCTCAACCACTTCGCGAATTCCAGTGTTGCCGATGCAATCTCGGGTACCGTGAAAACAGCAACTCGCAATAGGGAGGGGGCGTGCAATTCTCTCTGTTAAATGAGGGCATCTAGCTCCATAACGTCGTCTGTGCTTCGTGGAATCGTAATTGTTTCGCGACTCTTTTTCGCATAACTGCGTTTCAGTCTCGTGTCCAGAGCCGGCTGTCACTATCGAGTGTTGTCGTCCCTGACTTTTTTGTTGGCGTTACGCAACCGGCTCCTGGAGGCGTGTTTCGCGCTATGCAGAGAAACGTGCGAGCGGGTGCAGACTTCTGGGCATACATTCCTTTCTCAGGTATATCATCTTTTGCGATTAGTCGGGTGTCACGTATACGGCGGACGAGCAGACTGCTGAACAGCGGATGTCCAAGAGAGGAGCTATTTTGTTTCGGAGTCACGTTGTTGAGTCGCGTTTTTGTGAGAGGTAGCGGCTGGGTCTTCCTCCTTCGGCATGTCGGATGCCGTGTCTCAGTTCGTTTCGCGAACAAGCGATAACTGTCCTTCGGTCCACTTTGAGTGTGAGATCCTGAGGTAAAGTAATGCGTTTGGTAATCGGAAAGCAAACGATGTTTCATAAGTTCTTTCCCACGTTCTCGCTTGACGTGGGTGTGTCGTCTCGTAAGTCGTGTCACACCAGGTAACGGGTGCGTTTTTGTGATTGCGGCTGTGTACAACGTCCCTCCGTGGATGTAGGTGTCCGCCGAATTGCGCATGTTGGCGTGTATCGACTTTTGTAGATATTTGTGCGTGCATGTGTAAAAGCAGTACACTTTTTAGGAAGAGCGAATCAGTAGTGTGTTTAAATCAAGTTTATGTACGCACCTATACTCAAATTTTTATGCATTCTGGCGTGTGCTGCTACACCTTTTATTTTTCAAGTATTTTGGTGGCCGATACTGGAAGACTGGAGAAGGTTTACAGAATTAAGGCCGTACAACTTGTTCTCCATCTTATTGGCATTTGTTGCTGGAGAGAGTTATGTAGCAACATGCATTTTGTTTCCTCTCTCTATTACATGAGGTCACGATGATACTTTGAACTTGTGTGTTTCTGTTTTAGAGAGATCCGGATGAGGGTGCACTGCATCGCAAGATGACCGCAATAAGCGGCTGTCTTTGACAAGACCCAACTGTATATCGTAAAACATTGCTGCACGGTCAAGGACAGCGATATATTTGCGCAACTATCGGCATATTTTGAACGATGGGACAAGTTATACTTTGCATAACTTTGAAAGAATTTATCTTGAGGGGCTTACGAAATGCAGGACGTTGTCACATTTCATCGTTACCGGATATACGGGTTTCAGTGTTAGTCAAACGGGTCTGTGAAAGTTGCCTGATGTTGGCTGAAGGCAGGAAAGCGTATGTTCCCTCGAGTTACAGAGTGACATGTCGACTGCAACGGCCGGCCAAAAAACACTTTTGCATGTTGTGGGAAGGCCACATTGATGATTGCCTGGTACTCGTTTCTACTGTTTTTCGCTCTGTGGCGGATTTGCTTATTGCGTTCGTTCACAAACACTATCATCCGTCTGTCGTTGTTTTTGCAAATACGTTGAGGCTTTTTTCTGTCCGTGGTCAACTCCGATATTTAGTAGATATCCTTCCTTACCCTGCGATCGTGCAGTGCGCCTCCCCGCTATCTCCATGCAATGCGTTGGGGCACCTGGAGGATGAATGGGCCGACGCAAATTCGAACAGACCTGAGAATGCTGAGAATGTTCTTTCTGCCATAAGTGCGTCACGCTGCAAGAGGATATACACTTGGAGGAGTTTTGTTTTAGTTTAGCGCACTGTCCTAATGAAAGGAAAGATATTGTTATAGACAGTCACAGCTTGTGAACCTGATGACAGAGGCCGATTCAGACGAGGAAAAGAGAAACGCTGTCACAAAAGTGTATACAATGGCAACAGAGGAAATACTGTCTCGAAGCAAAGCAGCAAAAACACACGGGGACGCGGGACGGTCCGACTGGAAGACATAGAGGTGGTCGAGACAAGAACAGCCTGCAGCCCAAAAAAGACTATCTTCCTGATACCAGAGAGAAGTGCAACAGTGTGGCTTGCCATTCTCAAGCGGAACTTTTGAATCACTAGTCCTCTGAAAGAAACGGTGCAGGATGCGCATGCAGAAATAATCATATTGAGCCAGAAAGAAAGGATGCAGACAGGCACGAGTTACGGAGACAGGTAGAAGAGTCTGCCGAATCAATTAAGGCAAGACCGAGTTTGTAAACAATAACAATGGTGTGGCCATCCTGCAGTCCTTTTCCCCTGATGTTGCTTCTTGCCGACGCTCGATTGAAACTGCAGATGAACAATCATCAGTCAGCAAACGCCGATGAGGCTATTTAACTGAGCATGCCGTTGGGATGCCTCATAATTTGTGTTTCCCTCTTACATCGCAGCAGCCGCCAAGTTCCGTGTCTTCAGTCGTTTTACCAGGTTGCCGGGCCTGTTATGTCACGGACTGCTGATAGCTTCCGGGTTTGTCTATGTCATCTACACGAAACATTTCTTTGGTTCAAGGGATGTAGTCAACACCAGGTAGCCCAAAGGGGAAGTCGACAGTCCAGTTGAGACTGCACTACTTTGCCCCAAAACAATGGGCGAGCAAAACTAACTTCGGCAAGAAACAAAGTCGGCAGACTACTGTCCCGTCCTCCGAGGGATTGCAGTTTCGCCTTGCTAGATGCTCTATCATGCTGTCCCAGGACGTCACTGTGGGGGCGTGTCATATCATTCCTGCGACGAGGCACAATTCGATGTAAAATGAGCTAGTAGACCACCATAATGACAACTAGAACATATGTACCCGCGGTGTGGCAACTCACGCAGTGCGACTGCGAACGTGTGCAGCGGCGCAGTTCGTTGAATGCAAGTTAGGGACATATACGGATACAAATGAGACTCAGGGAGTCCAAGGTGGACTGAGGCCCCCACGCACAGCTACCGCCTTCAAAAGTTCTCGAAATTGATTTGGGGCAAGTGGAGTGGGAAAAGTCGTTTCCCCTGCAACAAGCAGCATACAACTATTAGTCAATTTCTAACCATCCTAAAAGTTGCATCTTCTCTTGATGTTTGAAGCAGAAGAGTTTTGTTATTTACGTGCACTGTGGCGCACCTGTTGTTTTTTTTAGGGAGCCAGACAGTATGGATCAGTAAGTGGCGTACCAGATTTAGCTGTTCATAGACTTTCCGCTTTCCCCCTGTGATCACCAACGAAGGGAGCACCTCTGGGGCAGCATCGTCGACTGACCAGGCGTATTGGTTGGTCCTATCAGCCGAACCGCCTTTCTCATACATGCCGATTGAGGGTCGAAGTTCAAGGTGACATGAGGTGTGTACTGATGGAATGAAACAACGCCGGGTCTAATCACGTCTTCCTTCCGTTGACTTAAGGACCTGCACCTCGGCTTCAAAACATGTTGGAGACAGCCTTCTTCATTGTCACCAGTCTTCCATGGTTCAGAAGGTGTCGCGACAGCAAGGCCTGCCTGATTCCCAGAACCAGTGCTGGCTTCTGTTGACTTCTGCTCTGGAGTGTCCGAACAGATGTGGCTTCCACATGTACTTGGCATTCTCCGACGCTGGTTAACATGGCCAGCAGACGGTACAACGAGTCCAATGCAGCCTTCACGACGCAGGCTCACTTGCTGGCAGCACGATGCGCACAACGGTGCCCCTGCTTCGGACTCTGTACGACAACGTGACCTGCTCCGCCGCCCGGCTTGGATGTCTCGCAACGCGTCGGGCCAACACTGTTGAGGGCGGTGGTCGGACTGTGGAACAGCTGCTGAGCATGGTGGAGAAGGGAGAAACGCAAAGCAGGAGGGCTGGGCCGCGGGGGACGTAAGGCCTCGTCGACTTCTGACCGGGTCGGGTGACACGGACTTGCGAAGGCAACATCCTTGCCGATGTAGTGCGAACGAATCATCAGCTCTCGTGGAATGACCTCTCTCTATCAGCTGATCCGGTAGAGTAACCATATCGGTCTCGAGGTGACCCGAACAGACGGGCAGAGTGGTTGTTGCCAACTGCTGCCATTCACACGCAGGCATATGCATGCCTGAATCGTGGCAAGGGGGGAGTGTGCATATGCCGTTAGACACGTGCGACGCATTTGAAACAGCGGTAGAGGACGATGTATTGCTGAGTCCGTCCACTGTCATATTGCCAGGAGAACTCGCCAAAACTGGAGGCTTATCGGAGCGCCGCTCTGTGCAAGACATAGGCAAGCGGACAGCTAAGTGGGCCAGAGAAGGTGACCAGCTCCAAAGTTGGCAACAGTGCTTCTTTTCACCGTGTGTGTAACACATGTCACATTACCCTGACTCATTCAGTGAATGCTCGCAAGCTGGAACCAAAAAGTCAAGGCTCACCTGTTCAATTTGGTTGGACCCAGCAATCGTTGTTCCCGAGTACTCTAAACTGAAAAAACGCTTCTGTGAAAGAGATGCTGCTGCTCGTATTTTTTGCCTGCTCCGTTTGTTTCCTCGATCTACTGTGGGCCCCACTGTTGTCACCGGTAAGACAAACGCGATGGTGGTATTGCTTTGGTAGGCAACGTCTATCTTACCCAAAGTTGTAAGACGCTCGTCCAAAGTTCGGCATGCGCTGGCTGACGACGCTGCCAGTTGCCGTACATTTCCGAGCTGTGACTGCGTCTCCTGGACCGCTGCCAGGGCGTCTACAGAAGAAACTTAACGCATATGCTGATTGTTTGGCTACGCGTGGAGTTGTAACTCCGAAAGGAACAAAATACATTGCAACCACGAAACAAAACAGTGACAGACAAAAAGAATTCACATCCGTCATTGAGAATATGTTATCTTCTGCTCGATCTCCATCCGGATGGGATGCCATTTGTCCTCGAGGAGCGTAGCTGTCTCAAGCCGTCCCGTGTGCCTGTGGCCGTCACCCAATGACGTGGTAATGTTTTTGCAGAAATCCTTTTAAAAGCGCTGATTGAATTTCCTTGTGCCTACTTAAACAGTGAAAAGGCGAATTTACGAGGCCAGGTAGATCTGTGGAGGCGAGAGGGAATGAACATAGCAGCCGTGTAGATAACGATGGATGTTCAGGTCATTGGCTGCGTCAGAACGATAAATCTGTGTCAGTGGTGACACATGGTGCAGCGCCGAATGCTCATTGTTCCAAGGTCTACCTACTGGATCTAAACCACAGCAGCTGCAGTTCAAGTCCGTCAACATATCAGCTACGGGTCGCTTACCTTGTGTCGTACACACGAGGCATAAGGACAGATGTGTCGAACAAAGGTGGTATGGCAAACATTACGCGATGAGCCATCCGGCATTGTGCTTTGTCAGTGGTTTCATCGTAAGAGCCGCAGTAACGTCGCCCGTCGGTGGGCGCTGCGCGCGCATACAGCCCTTGGAGTTCCTCTTACCATCAATCATGCGACTGCAGAGAAGCTGCGAACCTCGTGTCGCGGCCTGGAAGTGAAATAACGCAACGAACAAGAAGGCGACACTATTTTAGCGCGAATAACTTAGGCTGTAAAGTTTATAGAGGAGGAACGCTTGACCCAAACATGCCGGCATGAGCGGCATTCGCCTTCAGGTGTAGTCGTTGCTACGAAAAGCTAATACTGTTGCGAAGTTATGTAACTCATGTAGGTAATGAAATACAACGTAGCGGGGATAACGCCCCATCTGCTTCGTGAAGCGTCAGTCAGGCCCATGGTGTTTAGGGAGAATGATCTCCACAACGAAAATCCGTCTGGTCACCTCTGTTTGTATGCGAACCTGTATTGCTTCTTCTTGGGAGACATAGATCTGCTCTAGTCTCGAGAGTCGCCTTTCGAGACCCAGTGGTGCATCATCCTTCGTCTCTGTGGCCACATTCCGTGACGTTGTGTTCTTCGCTGAGCCGCTCTGATTCGTCTTCGGTCCGACGCTCGCTGATCTGTTTTGGGCCACCGGTACGCACCGAAGGCACCTGAAATCAACCAAGGTGCTTTGACCAGTCCGTAGGGATCCATGCGAGAAGCTGCACCCGTTGTGGATTGCCGACTGATTGTCGATGTCGGCACAGCTACTGCTTCTTCTTCTCACTCCATGCTTCACCTCAGCATCAACCAGCAGCCGCCCACCATCACGGCCCTGATGTGCACGATGATATCCCGTAGTGTGCGGAGAGCTACCGCGCCGTAGGGTTGCACGTGTGCTCTCCTCTCCTTCAATCAGCTTCTTGACACAACATATGCGCCGACTTCCACAGTTCGGTTTTTGATTGAAAAGGCGTTGGTGGACCGTGGATACAGAGGAAATCTGTAGCTTCCCCGGTTGTGAAGTATAGCCTCTCGAGACTGCCGCCGCAGAGCTTGCGCGCCGACAATCGGAGGCAGCCTTCCTCTGCATGTTTCGTGCTCGAAAATCACCGTTGTACGGAGAGATGACCTTCTGTGCCAAGCTCTCGTCTGCTGGGGGGAGGCCCCGCCAGGCCGAACTTGCTGATTTCCTGACCTGAGGACGATTGCCTGCCCAAAATCAGAGATTCACGCTCTTCGTGTGGCGACAATGGTTTGCTGGTTCGGTGCTTGGCGTTTTCTTATCGTGAGGCGGGAGGTTTGAACGTTTGTTATACACGGCACATCAAGCCACCAGTCACTTGTACTTTTGCTTCTCCGCAAATACGTCTCTTGTTTCAAATCTATGGAAAACGACATGCGTTGTTCTTTGCTCGAGGTCGACCTTTCCACGTTTCCACATTTCAAGGTTCGTGCTGCGTTGTCGGAATCAAGAACTTCAAAGCTTCTCGTGTTGTTGCAGTCACTGTGTCACTCAGCAGATTTAGGAAGAATGCATCTGTAGTATGAGAACATAAGTTGTCCTTTCGGACGTAACAGCATTAGAGTTATGGTGAACCACCCTACTTTCGTCTTCGCAGGGGGAGCACTTCTCTGTCGCTGCATCGCGAGTTGCCGCCGGCGGTGTTGAACAACTTCGGAGCTGGCCCTCCAGTACTTCTTTCCGTTTCTCCAGATATTTTTCACAGCTCTCCTTGCGCTTCAAGCGATAATGGCTCTGCTCATATCTCTGCCTTAAGGATGCCATTTCGTGTTTGAGTTCGTAAAGTTCTTCACGCATCTTCAACCTGGCGAGGCTTTCGCGTCGAATCTTGAGAGCTAGCATGCAACATGCACTATCCGATTTCACTTTCGTTTCATTTTGCTGCTGCTGCGCCAAACGATGGTGCTCTTCCCTGTGATATTCTAGCATTTCGTGATGTACTTGTTGTCGTCGTTGGACGTTGTCCATATCATTCTGTTGTCTCGCGACTTGTCGACGAATATCCGTGATTGCTTGCCTTTGCTCTTCCAGTTCCTCTCCAAGTCCGCAAAGGATCCTCTCGGCTTGTTCATGCTCCCACAGCGCTCCTGGAAGAATTAACAAAGTTCCATTGGATGTGGTGCGGCATTACCTGCATGCTCTCTTGTTACCTGTGGACAGATGTTTCTCTGTTCATATAGTTACGCTTACCTTTTAGTGAATGTTTCTCGGCAACCGGCAGTTCCTCGTTTGCTTCTCTATTTGTACAGCATCCCTTGATAATATGCTGTTCCGGCTTTTCTACGGGCAGGCTCTGTGCTGTGCACAAACTCCGATCGTCAAGTGCTGAAAGCATTCTTCTTCTGAGTCCCGTGAGCCGACTTCGTTGCCGTGGAGGGGGGAGAAGGCGCCGCCCCAATGCAGGGAAACGCACGTTTCGTTCAGGGGCACGCAAATAAATGGGCCGTTGTAGTGCAAGCAGTCGCTTTCCAGTTGTGGGATTGCGAAGTCGAGGAGATAAATGTATGCGTGTCGGTGTCGGAGGCACTTTCGTTTGTTTGGAATATGGCATATGCCGTTCTAATACAGAGAGGCGCAGCGCCTCGAACGCTCTCAGCTGAAAAAGGAACGGATAGAACCGCAGCGCTGAACACCCTCGTCAGTGGCCCGGGGCATTCCTGATTTACATGATGGTGCGGTGTCACCTCACCCAAACAAAATTTCTCTTCCTTAGGCTAAACGGCAAAGCGCATTCGATCGCCACTGCATCCATCATTGTTGAAACAGTATGTTGCTTTATTTCTGTTGTCATCCTTCCCTTATCTATACCAACCCTCCCCCCGATTCAGGCTCTGTTACTCCTCGATATTTTCCATGTATTACCGAATTATCTACCATTTTAACACCGTACTGAAACAACAAGCGAAAGCCGTATGCCAAGCAGGCGCCCCCACAGCTGACGTGTACTGTCATTCCTTCACACACAAAAATATTTGCACCTCAACCGTAACAGCTGTGAACAATGGCACTGGATTGGTATTTACGTCGAAGCCGGGACTTACGATTTCGGCCTTCCATTGGGGCAATCCTCCTACAGCTTTAGAACCAGACAAAATGACACGAGAAATGACGAGAAATGAACTCGCTTGTTCTTATATGCGTGGAACCGAGCGTTCAACGACTATCACATGTCAGTCCATCCAGAATAGGTACCGCATTTGAGTTAAAGTCCTGTGCTTCTCTCACTCTAGCATTTTTGGAGATAATATTACGTTAGATAACGTTGACATAAAGTGCATGCGGCAATTTTCCCTAGATCTTCTGGTAGGGAAAGAGATCAGGAGGCACCATATAATGTATGACTGATTTCAACTCAAGCGATCCCAGACTCTCCTCTAGCCGGAAACTGTTTGAGAACAATCGAAGAGATTGGGGCGTGCCCCGAAAGCTGACGAGACCGGCGTGATGTGGAAGACAAGCTAGCCGCGCTGAAGTTTTTCAACCATACTTTATGCTTACCCTGCATTCTCTCATTGAGGTTTTGCACTGACTCCTCCAAACGAAAAATCCGACTGGAGAGTGACAATCCATCACGTTGTGCTTGTTCCAGGGCCTGTGTGCATATACCTCACTGATAGCGTATTTCATGTCAGAAACTACAGGGGTAGCAGTTGGGCGCGTAAGCTTGTATATGGGTATTTATAAGGATGACGAAAGGCATGCGCCTGGTCCAACGGATGCGCAGTCTCCAAAAGCCTTCTTTAACTTCGAATACAACGTCTACTCTGTGCTTTAAAGAATATGTTTCCCGACAACGCACTGCTTCTGACGCAAGAAACTGTTAAAAGGATGGTTCCGAAGTGGCAATGCAGAAGCAAATGTTCTGCTCATCACACCAGCTCAAATATGTGGTGACTAAGAGAGAGGGAGCGAAAGTCTACTCGATCCTGTTCATGGAGACAAGCAAGTGACCGCTTCGTGGTTCTGCCGTGCATGTTTGGTGTATCCAGTTTTATGACAGAATCCGTCGTTTTCCAAGGGCATCGAAGTCTCAAAATGAAGTCGTCAGGGAAACACGGGCGCACCGATCTCGTCCGTCGATTGCTTCTGCCAACTGGCAGTGAAGCTGCTGGTTCTCCGAACATGTACAGCTATCGCTCGAACCCTTGAGTACCAAGGAACTTACGGTTCAATGCAAGAGGAATGCACGAAACTTTCTATTTGGCCACCCGTCGCAGTAAGCGGTGAAGTGCAAAAGACACGTCCAAATACAGGTCGCGAGAACACAATGAATGCGACTGCTTACCAGTAGTCGTTGGTCTGCGTTAAACATTCGGCTTTCTATGTCGTCCCGGCCAATGGTATCCTCTTCAACACCTAATTCTATCTAAAGGAGACACATAGTTGGCAGCCGCATGTGAAAGAGTTGCTCACTCGGCGGGATGTCTGTTTTCTCCGACTTCGTAGTAGTGCCGCTTGGCGATTGTACAGTGACAGGGGTGCGCACCCGCATCTTTGCAAAGCCACTGTCACCTGCGTATCGACTGTTTATGATTCGACATTGCGATTGAGGGTCCGACAATCTTGTACACAAAATAAATGTGGCACAACCCGACCAAATAAAGGTTTCTCTCTGTAAATGTATCCTGATCTTTCTTCTGCTTCTCGATCAGCTCTCCTTGGTGAGATGAGGGCAACGCATACGAGAGGCGTCTCCCCGAAGCTTGGCCATCACCTGGTTTACACGCCCCGCCAGGGCCTGGACGGCAACTATGAGACTGATTATGGTGTCTTCCTCGGTCCTTCTCGTCGATGCATCCGGGTTCCTGTCCATCGCTTGGCCTCCGTCACCTGTCACCGATTCTCTTTGCCTCCAGCCACCACCAAGCCTCTGCTGCGCAACAAACAGTTTCATTTCCCGATGGAGCCATGGCTGATTTTGACGAACAGCATGTGTTTCCAGTCCTTTCAATACAATTGTTCAGCGTGAAATTTCGTTATTGTTGGTTGTGGCTTCACCTGTGAATTCCTTGTGCCGAGCGAGGAAGAACTGTTTGGTAGTAAGCACGTCAGATTATCTTTATTCTGATTAAATTTCAAGCGTGTTTAACCAAGCAGATTTGTTCGCTTTCCTACAACTGTGGCAATGACTGCCGGGACGAGGGGGTAGCCCAGCCTGCCACAACCATTTCAACTCCTCTCCAATACCTACAGAGAATCATCAGGCCGATCAATTTCAGTCCACCCATACGTGGAATGCCACTAAATATATAGGGTTCGTTTGTGGCTCGAAAGATCCTGCATCAGTCAACGAACATTTGACCAGCTGTCTACAACGCGCAAGGTGCGAAGTTGCCAGGCTATCGTAGGTTAAGCCGAAGCGATTGACAGCATCGAAGTGACAGTGTCATGATAGACAATGGTTTTTGGCGGGGCCTGTGGAAGCATACTAAGCAGCTGCTACAGTGCGCTCTGCAGAATTGCCAAGCCACTGAGTAGTGGTAGTATCGGTTTATATTTAGATCACAGTGCGTTTGAGGAGAATTGTATCCTTCACCTGGGCCTGAGATATCCGGGGTCTTGAGAGGTGAGCATGGCTGTATGTGCGATCGCTTCGGAGGACAGCCGAACTTCCAATACCGGAGGTATTCAAGCTAGAGTTTGGGTTTGCCATTCCAACTCCAGGCCAAGTCGAATATATGAGCCCCCGGCTTGGATCTTCGCTTGACCGTCACCTAACGAGTTGAAGACAACTAGTCAAACGCTATGCGCACAGTTTTATCCAGCTGCCGGCTTTGGACAGTTCTCGGCGCGTGCTAGCTCTTTTCACATGGGTGGTGAAAACGCTGAGAGGGCATCAGAGACTGCTGCTGGCGTTTTCTCAGGTGCTGAAAGCCGTATCTAGCTATAGGTTACTGGTCCCGCGGAAATGGTGCGCGTAAGCGTTTAGGAATTATGTTTGTGGTTATCATGTATGATAGACACTCTCGAAAAACCCGACAACCGTTCCCTAATAGTCAAAGAACCTCTGCGGCACTGCCCGACACCAGTTTTTGCTCTTTGGCAGTTGCTGGTCGATTCATTGTACAACCGTAACCAGTGAGCCTTTCACATAACGATGCGTCCCATCGTCTAAAAGGTGGAGACGCAAATGTTTAAAGCACCACCGTGAGGACGCGAAGCAAAGTGTTTTTGCATGGCCCACAAAACACGGGGGGGGGGGGTGGGCGAGTCTTCCGAGACAGCATCAGGAAGGGTCGCTGATTATCCTCTGAACGATGATTAGGATGGGATATTCCGAAAGTGGGCGTTCGGCTACGCCAGAGACATTTGATTGATCCTACACGGTGACAGCGATGCTCATAGTGACAGCGGGGAGCCTTCGGTAGGTTGTTTAGACACACTTATGGTTTTACAGATGAGGCGTTATCTCAGTCACTTCAACAGCAGGCAAAGTGAAACAGGCTATGGCAAGGGGAATCGACGCCCAGGAATTCATTGATGTTCTCAAGTCACAGGGTCATACAGACTGCGGGGACGGATTCTGCTGGGATTCTGACATGTCTCCGTCTAGGTGCAGCGGTGTAGATACGGATTAATCACTAAAAGAGCTTGTCGGCTTGACGCAGAAGCATGTGCCCAGAGAAGAAGATGGAGCCCTTTCTAGTACCCGACAAGATCAGCAAAGACGGAACCAAAACAAAATTGTAGCGACGTCGTCTGCGTACCACGGAGATCTCGAGGTCAACCGATCAAACTGACAAGAGACTTGCCGCTTCCCTCCAGGGTGAAGACCCTTCCTTACCGGGTATGACGAAAAGTGACCAAGCCAAAATTCGGCAATTGAAGGAGAGTCCAACAGAAATATGAGAAAAGGACGCAAAAGGTAAACACACACTGGTTCTTGTTCTGCCGTCTTGATATCCGGTCTGCAATGCCTGAGCAGATCAAAGTGGAGGGCATGCACTGCGCTGCTGCACGCATTTCCGGTGGAAAACGTGATTTTCCCGAAGAGATTTGTCCGATGCGGCTTGCGGTTTTCGGCCTCATCCATCTATCAACCATGTCACAGCTCAGTGCACACTATGGATCTGCCTAATTCGGTCCACTGTAGCCTGCAGGCGCTATCCTGTCATCGTGAAAGAACACGCAGGCATGACTGTGAAGAATGAATCAGAAAATTGCTCGTGATGGGCCACTAGTGAGCAGGGACAAGGGAATAATTTAGAATTAAAGGCGACGGTCACCACGAAGAGGGAAAAAAGGCTCAAAGCAACAGTTCACCCTACTGTAACGAAATGTGCAAGTAACTTGAGGCCGTGGAGGGCTATTACACAAATAGCGAGGTTAAATCAAAAACACGGACGTCGCAGTTTGTGATTTATATTCAGGGTCACTGTTAAGGCACGGGGAACAGTTGAATGCCAGCGTTGTCACGCAGAAGCCTTTTGGGAAACAAGATAGTGTGGTTGTATTTCTGTCGTCCATTATTCATTTACTTTCTCGTACTCTTCTGTCTCTTACAATTGGCGGCAAAATTCTAAGTGTTTGACAGAGGGCGTGACCGAATCTGGCGGACACCAACGCAAGCCTCTGGCATCACGCCAAGCACTAAGCCGGTGTGGTGTCCCTTGTCGCAGACGGCACCGACGAATTGAAGGGTGATCGATACATATTCAGTAACTCGGTAGCACCGCAAGGTAGAAGGATTAGTACATTGACAGAATGAGCTCAAAATACGGCAAATAGTTGTTGTCGTGCACGAGGCGTGAGTGATTTTTTGATTGGTTCATTACTTTAATGGGTGTGACTCACAACTCTGTCAGATGTACGAACGGAATAAACGGAAGTATAAGACCGTGCTTTTGAGAACGCCAACACGGAAAAAAAAGGTAGAACGAGAGGCGGTTTTGAATGCAACGTGATGGTCCTGCGCCAAACCGATCCGTACGAATCAGCGCAGCATTGTGCAGAGCACTGAAAACAAAGCAATTCATATGCTGCCCAAGCCACCGTCGGACTGCATACTCTTGCCAGCTCAGCTCTTACACAACCAAATGCCGAAAGCGGAAGTGAAACGTGAAACTATCTGTTCATTCAAAAATGCACTGTATTTGGCCCCGTCTTCATTGTCGACACACGCTTCACACAGCGTCTTGTTCGCGGACTGAACTGTCAGATGGTCTTGTAGAACACGAGACATCCTTCCTCCGACGGCCGAGTTAATCTTACACCGTACAAGGAAGCACTCAGTAAACTTTCTTATGTACTGGTGTTTCCACGTAGCCAAGGCTTCTACTAATGAAACCCTCTGTGTGCAAGCTTTCAATGTACAGACCGTACACTCGTTTGTTCTCTGTGCGCGTCGACGCTCGAGCACGGCTGGTAGGTCACTGAAACCAAGCGGCCTTGGTGTCCCATAAGAATAGAGTCTGTTTCCTGGCGTTTGGAACGTGATTGCTTGCCACTTTGAAGCAGAGTGCATTGCCTTTCTGTTTTCGCGTACTTCACGTTGACCACAAGAGCCTCCTGTGAACGCTCGCTACCGAATTGCATAGTATTGCACTGGTACCAGTGCGGAGGAGCACACATCGCACAGAACGCCAGAAAGCACATTAACAGCAGTTGCGATTGACATCTAGACTTTTAATTAACAATCTGGTTGCCGGCACTCCTCAGCATCACTTGTCGATACAATGAGCGTTCGTGTACGCCATGCTTGAGGTTGAAGCATTCTGTTTCCGCGGTGTCATCCCGATAGGAGTTTTAGAAAGGTGTCTTGTGAAACATTTGCTTTTTTTTTCTCAAAGACCAGCGTCAGTTTCCAATCTTGTCAAACCAGCTAATGAGACTACATAGGGCATCTCCATTTCAATGAAGTCGTCTACATCCACTGCCCTTTCTTTTCTCTACATCGTTTTCGCCGCCTGTGGAGTCGTCTCACTGCCACTCGTCAAGGCAGCGGGTATGTCTTCTACGCACGGGAAAGATTTACCGCACATCACAGACATGGTGCACGAAGGAGGCACCAAAGACGTTCTACCCGTGTTGGAAAAAAGCTGTTTTGAACCTCGTCTGGTTCGTTTGATGGTGTGCACAGGCGACGCTCGAATTGCCGTACGGTGCTTGTCTTGATGTTTAGGAGCAACGTACCGAATGTTTCTTAGCCGTTTCTTCCTTGTGTGACTGCTTGTACAGATAGGGCGTCGGGGGCAGCACTGCGTGGGACCCAGGCGCTCGCATACAATCCAACGATGCAGTACGGAAACGAAAACATGAGGCTTGCACCCGGTAGCATGCCTGCGGCCCCTGTAGTGATGCGGCCAGTTGTAGCACCTTTGATTCAGGGCACCTTCTGGCGTGTACACAACGGGCTCGCTGCTGCCTCTAATTCTCTTCTCGGTACTGGTAAGGATCCGGTTGGAACGCATACTCCATGCCAAACCACACGCATCAGAAACTGAGCCTAGGATCTGGTAGATCTTAAATTTCACCGTTTTATGATCCTAATTTAAAACCACAAGTAACGCCAGTGGCTGGGGAGACGTGTGACCGCATCTTTTCCAGGGAACGCCCTCCGGCGGCATCGCAGCCTTCTCTGAAAGAACATGTGTCTATCGGTATCCCTCGGTCCATCAATATTCGAAGAAATACATCCCGCCTTCTCCCCATGGCAACAGTGTTCCTGTCTGCTCATGCCATCAGAGATCCCATATGCTGCACCACTAGGGCGAATTTCTGGTCCCTACCCGGCTCCTGTGGCTCCGCAGCAGCAACAGATGGTAGCCTCTCTTACGAACTCCGCCGTTCAAGACGCGAGTAGGCCGGGGGCTCCACCGAACTGGCTTAGCTCCATCTACTCCAATGCGGCTGATCCTGTGGCTGTGGTGATGAATGCAATTGCTTCCCAAGGCTACGCTCCGCAGGCCAACCCGTGGGAAGCTCCTGGCGTCTTGCTTCCAAATGGCCAATACTTCGCTGAAACACGGGGAACAATCCCGTATTCCGGTCCGAGTAACAGTCCAGGAGGGTGGCCAGGTGCATATCCTTCTTAAGGTTTTACAGCAGCAGCACAATTTTCTCAAAGAATTTTGTCAGTAGCGCCAGTAAGCACATGCAATATCTCTGGCGGATGCTCGTGGTAAAAAAGGACGAAGGTGCACAATTATCCGGGAAACGATGTGCTGTCAGTTCCCGTATACTGATCAGTTAAAAAAACGCCGCTATCTGACCAGTGCTGAGAGCGACCGAATGTCTGCACTAGTTGTTAGTCTTCCAGTGGTTGTGTTCGACAACATAAGGCATCTCCCATTTTGTCTGTTCCTGGGTCATACACAGATTGCAGTGATGTTCGTGAGTCTGGAAGCACTTCCAGAATTGTTGGAATTGCTTGTGCTGGTGCTTTTTTTGTCCCACCCAAACCACAAATGTGACGGCATCAGCCGTCCATCGCATGATGTTTAGTCTACATCGAGGCCAAAAAATGCCGAATGCATTCCTGGCAAGCAGTGGAGTGTGTTGCCGAGAGCGAAGCGCACTGCAAATTGTACGCTATGTTCCGTCAACGTGTCAGAAGACAGTCAGTCTAGAACGTGCTGGACTCTGGCAGTAGGAGTGCAACGGCTCGAGAAAAGTGGTTTTGAACGAAGCATTGGAACGAGTTTTCGAGACATGACCAAGGTCCACGCTTTGCCTTTTACACCGCATAACGAGTTCAATTTCTTTACCCCTCCTCAATTCTCCTTGAGCTTGGACGAGAGTACATTTAAGCCTGCAGTCGACAAGCCTGGCAAACAACAAGAACAACACAGAACACTCGGTAGCCGTAATGCCTTCGCCGACATGCATCTGAATCTTAACTGCCCAACAGCATCTTCAATCCGGACGTCTAGCTCGCAAAAACGAAGAAGCAAAATTCAATGTATGGTCTTCATCTACAGATGGAAGCCTTGCCTCGCTGCTGTAAAACAGGTAGACTATTTTCTGGTAATGCCGCCCTACAGCTGTGGAACCGTCTGACAGCCTGATCACCCCGGCGTTCTGACACCGTAGCCGAGGCCACAAAACGAATGTGTACGCATATGGTCTTCTTTGAACAACTGTGATGCTACTGTGCCGGTCGAACTAAGGATCATCTCATGCGTGTGAGACCCAGAAATCTCAACTTTCAGTTTACAGCCTACCTTGTGCCTGGGCACTTTCGCGTGCTTGCTTGAGCACGTCTCCTTCGAGGACTTGCACAATCTGAAGTGACGAAAACAGCCGGAAAACACAACAGAACGGTGTGGTTTTCTTCCTGCGAAACTGTCCGACGCTATCACACATGTTTGCACTCTCCTGACCAGCTCCTGAACGCACACCGTCTACAGCGCCTTGATTCCCCCTTGTAGTACGCATGCATCTTCAAAAGTTGTGTATCAGTAAGGAGGCTCGGTGGACGTTTGCAACCATGTAAAATTTCTCCGCATGCATCCTTGCGAGAAACTCCAAAGCAGTGACACAGTGACCCGTCCTCAGCAAATAAGTACGGGCAAAACACACTCGTCCATTACATGGTCGCTTGTAGTTCAGTTGGCTACGGATAACTTTTGAAACTACGAGGACGACGGCGCACACGGAAAGGACAATCCTGGTGACAGCCTATTCTCCGCCAGGTGACCCGAACCATCTTTCCGTCATGCTGGCACACAGAACTCGTAGCCGCTTTTACATCTGGCAAAGTCTGTCCCATACTGTTTCACATGCTACGATCCCCTTAATGGGTTCCTTCGATACAGTGAGCAGATGTTGAAGAAGCCAAAAGCCCACTGAACCCCCTTTGATGCGCTCGTGTTCCGAGTTCCCGACAACATTGCACCGAAAAGGGCAAAAACGACCATATTGTCTTCGCGATTGAACAACCGACTGCCTCTCTTGACATTCGTACCTGCTTCTCAAGGTTTTGTGCATTCAGACGCCGGGACGCTTGGAGAATGTCCGTTGCAAGAAACACTCCTCGAGACGCCAGAACGGTGGACAGGTGGGGGGCCAAGACAAGCCATAAGGCCTCGATGAAAGATTGTTTTGATTGTCCCTTGTCTTGTCCAGTGGGTCGCTCTGGAGATCCGGCAACTTCCCACGTTTCATCTGCTTGCTTTACGAGGCTTGACAAAAGCCGCTGTGTCTGTCTGAAAACCAGCAGAACGCCAGTCCAATCTGTGGCCTGTCTTCCAGACATCTTCAAGAGATGCGCTGGCACACGAGACACTAAAAAAAGCACCGCCTTTCCACACACCACTCATATATCCTCCTTGCACTGTCAGGCGAACGATGCCGACCTTGAAGAAAAGGGAATCCTTGTTCTCAAGCAAGGGAAGAAAAAGGGTCCCAGTGCTGCGCTAGTCAATTGCAGTCTGTTTTTCAGAAAGGGATTCCTTGAGTAGAGGCAGACCGAGGGGAACACCGCTCTTAGAACGCAACTAGAAGACTTCTCTCGTGCTGTCACAACAATCACCGATACCGCGGCGTTCTTGCTCCGTCCTCAGTACTCACACACAACCTCAATGTACACACAAAGAAACGGAGTCTGGCACAGCTGGCGGATCCTGTCCCCTGTCTCATGAGACTTCGCTGCGCGAGATCCCTGGTCGGTTCTCTACCGGGTGGATACAACAAGGCTCATCGCGTAAAATTTTTTGGAAATGTACTGTGGACGGGGGTGGCTAGTTTGCCGTCCTGAATGGCATTGTTATACTTACGGGTGGTCGACAAAGCTGCGTAGCGACGTTGCATTGTTGCTGAGTTCCCCAAGAAGAAACTGAAGAATCTTAGGGCCTACGCATGACGCGAAGAGCAAGAATAACAACAGAGGAAGGAACACTATGTTAAATTCAAGAGCGTAGCGTTCCAGGTCGCCCCCACGAAACTATGTTGATGCTTGCACATGTGCGCGCACATGCGTACAAAAACGTATATATATATATATATATATATATACACGCATGCGTGTGCGCGTATGCAAATGTATGGGTGAACGATAGTGTGCACCTGACTGTAGCTAAGCTCGTGCTTTACACGGTGCAAGGCAAGAAAGGCTCACGCGATTGACTTCAGCTTTGAAAAGCAATAAAAGGGTCAAACTATCCTGTCAGTGTCTACCATGACAGATGACATCAGCGAGTCCCATGCTTGATTGTATTTCGTCTGTCTTTGTTTTCCGTTATCGCGCCACAATAATAGCCAGTTGGCTTGGATGCCATCAGCGCCTACAGCTGTGCGCTGTTTCTTTCTCATCAATCGCTCTGCGTCTCCTTACTTTTTGTAACCTTCACGAACTCGAGGAAGACCCGCGACGCATACTGGTTTTCGAGCCAGTCTTTGAAAGTGCTCTTCCGTTTCTCTGTTTCCTCTGCTGCGTCGTCGCCGCCTTGCTCGCCACCGCTCTCTGAAGGCTCTGCGTCGGCATGCTTCTTCATTCCCACATTGGTCTTTCGCAGCTTCTTCGGAGGCGAAGAAAGGGAACAGTCGCTGGAAGAACGCCCAGCCGTCTCCTCCAGTTCTTTCTCGAGCGCCTCTACGATAGGGCCCCGAAGTTCACCAATGCGAAGGTCGAACGGCTTCAGACTAAGAGGCAGAGACAGACAAAAACGGAGAAAAGGCTCCAGTGAGTGAGACGAACAAGTGGGCGCGGGTGGCGAGCGCAACCGTTCCATCCGAATTCGTTTCACCCAAATTCATCCTCCTTGGGTACGTGGAAAAGCATCTATGCTTTCCTCGCCTTCTCCCAGCTCCGTGGAAGAACGGCTTCCCCCATTTACGAGGAAATCCGTTTTGTGGCTAATCTCGCAGCCCAACGAGGCTACGTCCACGTACATCGAAGTACCAGCATCGCCGTAATTCGCCTGCCCTTTACCGTTGCGTAACGTCCTAATCGGCGCAAACACTGGTTGCAACAGAATACATAGAAACACACATACAGGACGTATCTTCGTTTCTAAGTCGGCGCGTGGTGGTCTCCGGTGTCGCGCCCCTACCTGGTAGGAGCAGGAAGCTGGAGCATCTGTCGAGTGTGAAGAGGCAGGTGTTTGCACGGCTCAGACGACGTGTCTAGAAGCTGGAGGAGAACGAAGTAGCCTTGAGGATCGAAGGCAATGGTTCCCATGTCCTTCGTCAGTTCCTGGAATTCGACAAAAACAGAAACGTAAGCAACTTCGACAGCCATGTTCTACTCAAAACATGCACCTCAGCAGGCTCTTGGTGGTGTGGCTTTTTGTGGGATATCAAACGTGCCACTGAATCGTGCCACCTATGTGTCTTTTTGAGAGTAGCAGCACATGCATATATATATATATATATATATATATATATGTATGTGTGTATGTAAAAAGAGAGAGTTATAGAGCGCTACACAAGCATACATGAAAGTCAGTATATCACACTGAAATTACAGATAGAAGCGGGCAGATAGATATGTATTTGTACACATATATACTTCATATATATGTGTACAAATATCTGCATGGCTAACGCGGACAACCTGAGAAACGCTTCCCCTTCTGACCGAAGCAATACGAATGTGAAGCCATGTATTTGAAGTGTCTAATGAGACGCTCGCTGAAAAGAACTGAAAGAGTCATCGCCATGACAAGTGACGAAAAGCGGCCTGTGTGCCCCGACCTCTGCTCTCACCTTGATGAGGACATCCCGAAGAAGTTTTGTATCATCTACAGTGCACAGAAGGCGAAGAACGAGAAGGTAATCGACGGGATTCGTTGTCATCGACACCATAACCTTTTTCATCTCCTTCACAATAGCCTTTCTCTGCTTCGCTGTCGCGTAGCCTAGAAGGCGCACCATCGCCTGAAGAAGCCAGAAGAGCAGAAGCCGATAAGGGCGGCATCAAAGGCCGAGCACCAATGTGAGAAGAAGACTGCGCAGGCGGGGCTATGAAGCGACGAAGAAAAGCGAAAAGGAGGAGTAGACGAAAAACAGGTCGTGAGACAAAGGACAGCGCAGAGGAATCATATACGCGCACAAGATATGTCGACACATAGGTTCCCAAGGGTTTTGGTGGCTGACAGCGAAACGCGATTGTGATATGTAAAGCTCTTATAACACGAAGTATAAAAGCCAAACCTAAATGTAGTCTCGAGAATCCATTTAGCGTTGAATTGTCACAGATGACCTTCGAGATTCCGAAGGATGAACTGGCGTAGCTGCGCTTACGTCTACTCCATCTTTTGTAGAGGCAAGACGCAGGAACCCCTCGACAGTCATCTGAAGTACGGCATTTATTTGTTCCTCATTTGCCAGCCTGGAAAGAAATGAGAAACAACACTGTCGGCACTAGAGCGCAGAGCTTCCGACTCATTCACCACGCGTCGTTGTCCTTTCACCTCTGCACAGAATCTCTGTCCCGTATCGGATATTCGCGACGTCTTCTACCCCACACGCTGTCCGTATTCGGAGTTTCGTGTGACACCTGACTCCAATGTTTCCATTAGATGCGTCGCGCGAACCTGCCCTCCTTCCTAAGACAGCAAACGCATTTGGCATCTGTGCATTTCCCGCAATTTTGAATCTCCCGCGGGATGCATCCCTCACCGCGTGTAAATCTTCAGCATGCGGTGCACGGGCGCCTTGTCCAGAAGCTCCTTGTCGACAAACTTCTGAAGCAGAGAAGCAATGTGCTCTGTAGACAGCAGCCAAGGACAGAAAGAATGATCCGTAGACTGGTGGAGAGAAAACTACATTCTCAGAAGAAAATCGAAGGAGACGGAGAAAGGCATAAAGAACTTACACAGTATGCGAATAACCAATAGAGAGGCAAGCGACAGTGAATTCACAAGTACAAATATATCCGGCTTTGTACGGAGGATATGGAAATGTCTTTGTATCAATCTATATTGGTGGTTCGGAAATCGTTTTACCAACACCTAACGCGATCTCCTATTTCCTAGTACCATGAGTGAACTTATTTGGTTTCTCAAATTCAGAAATAAGAAACATTTTTTTCACAATATTAGATAGAATTTTACGTGTTCATTATATAATTTAATAGATATTATATTAATTATTTAACATTTTAAAAGAATAATGTAGAAATTAATTTTCATTTTAAATTTAATTTGTAAGCTTCTAGACAAGATTTTAATTCAATTCAAAGTTATTACTTTCTGGTAAAAACGAAAAACTGGAAATTTTGAATAAAATTTTTTTAATTTCATTTAAAAGAAAACATAAACATTATTTACCTAATTTAGAAAAGATATTTAAAAAGTAATGGTATTTTTGATTTTTAAAATGAAAAAAAAAAGTACTTCTAGTTACCAAGTACCACAACTGATTATGTATAAAAATTCATTATTTAAAGTTATTTCATGATTAGTTAAAGCTATAAAAAATTCATCAAAAAATAAAATAGAGCAACGTTTCGCTTTTAATTCGAACATAAATTTTCTTGATACAGATACATATCAGATACATATATATATATATATATATATATATATATATTTGGATGGATCGGTATTGGTTCTTCTGCATCTGTGGCGCAGAAGAGTAGAATACGCACATCCATTTCATTTTTGTGTGAAACGAAGCCGCCAGGAAAAACGCGGCTTTCCTCTCACTACGCAAGTTGCAGGTGGGCAACGTCGCACGCAGAGGCGTACAAGGAGAACCCACGTTCGGCAAGGAGAGAGCGTAAGGACGAGAGTGCTTGACGGATAAAACGAGGTAACGGCTTGGAAACAGCGAAACGCGACAAGCGACCAGTGAAGAGAGAAGGCGAACAGAAGAGCAGACAGGACAGGAATCACGTGACGACAAAAAGTGCTCTCGCCCCTCGCCAGTGAAGACTTTAGAAACCACTGTGAGGTGCAGAACGAGCAGGCCATCGTGGAAGAGACCGAAGCGCGTTTGAACTGAAGCAAACAAGATGGTGAGGCCGTTCCGGCAAACTATGTAGAGAAACCTTACCCATGGTCAGTTTTCGCGTCTCAACGTCAAACTTGTCAAAGAGGTCAAAGAAGGTCGGCGCCTCTTGATAGTCCGGATGTCGCACCATTGCCAACGGAGGAAGCACGACAGCGTTAAGCATCTGCTGTTGTCTGCAAAAGCAAGGATACATGGGGCACTGCATGCGTGAAACTTCCTACCGTGTTATCTACCACAAATATCCTGTGCTTGTCTTTGGTGAAGCACAAGATGCACATTGACTGTTCGCATCATTTCCCAATGTATTGACAAGTGCATATACATATATATATATAATATGCATACGATGATTCTCTTCGATACAGCACTCGGTTCACTCGCCAGGCCTCGGCGTGTCGCTTGCATGCAGTCGTGGATCTTCGCTTCCTCCCACAGAGTCAGTTTCTTCCTGCAGCTCACCCTTTGGCCGATTTCGTGGAGGTGTACACATATTCCCAGACGCGGGCTCCAAACTGAAAGCAGAGAGATATTACAGCAAAACGGACATTCAAGAGATACAGTCAGGAAGGTATTTGCAAATATATATATATATATATATATATATGTATATACTTTTTTACGATAGCAGTCCAAATAAGTCGATATATATATATATATATGCATACATATAAATGTACTCGCGTGAACAGGGAACGAAAGATTTACGGCCGCTTTAAAGGTACCATAGAGAGAAAAACCAGCAAATGTAGGCTGCATGTAACGAGGAAAAAGTTGAGATATTGACAGGGGTGAAACGCGGCAGCGCTGATGCTCCAGCAAGACAGTCCAGGACCCTCAACCCTCGTTGGTATGTGTGCTGTATTTACCTTGGAAAAGAAGATCTCTTTGTTTCTCGAGAGAAGCTGGCTGATTTCCTCCTGTGTTGCCCTGTCGCCGTAGAGATAAAACTTCATAGCCACCTGGCACATCGTCTTCCCCATGCACAGCTCCGCAAAGTCGCCTGGCGAATTCATCAGCAAGCAAACAACATACAACACAGAAAGACCTATACATATATATATATATATACATATACCTGACATGTAGGTGCATACAACCACAGTGTATGCATATATATACGCGCATGCATACATTCATTTCCCCATCGACTGTTGTGTGTACAGACAGCACTAGATGCAGGCATTGGTGCACAAGCACGAACTTTTAATATATATATATATATATATATATATTATTTCCCTTGTAGCGTGAACAGAACTGTGTATATCCATCTACAGAGAGAGAGAAGAGAGATGCAGTGAAAGGCGTCCACGGTTATACATGGACGCAGAACATGTTTGCATGTATACGCTCACGATCACTAGCGTAAAGAGGACTTACGAGCCACAAGCATATACGCGTATATCGATGCGCATGCATGCACGTACTTAACGCGCAGATATTGGTCCTCTGTGTTTACTAGGATGAACGTTGGTAGCTCGGCATAGGCCTTTTGAATGAAGCAGATCCCAGTGATTCTCTCGAAATAGGAAGAATCGTGTTACCTTTCAGAATTGTCCACAGCTGCTGGCGCTGGTCTTTGCTGCCAAACTTGAGCAAGGCTTGGAGAGCGCGAGAAGTGCAAAGGTGGCGGTCGCCCTGAAAGACAGGCACAGACTATGAAAGAGAAATCTCTCGTGTCTCTGATTTCGGAAGTCCTCTTCCATGCACTACGGCAGGGGCAAATGCAGCGAAGCACTGGATTGCTTGTATTTCATAACTGGACTCACGTACCGCGTCCTAGGCCCCCGCAACCCAGAACGATCTCGCCGGCAGAAAAAAGGCTTCACCCACTCACAGGCAACGCGATTTTCGCTTTTTAGAAAATGTCGACATCCTGAAATCGGAGTATGTTGGGAGACAGAACTCGTGCACTCTATACACAGCACGACGGAGCCCCCACCCTCTCCGAGCTTCTGCTTCCCGCATCGTTCAGAGACTCTCGCGAGTCTGCAGAGCTCTCGCGAGGTCGAGAGAGAGAAGAAATGGGGAGGAAGCGGACGCAAAGTAGATGATGCATGAGAAGTGAACGAGGTTGGAGGCGCACAGGGGAAAGACGCAAGAAGCGCAGAAAACGAGAGGGGCAAGGCACGGAGGCGAATTGCAGACAGAACAGGGGAGTGAGAGTCATTGCTCGAGAGTAGCAGATGCAGCATCGACTGTGGTGAGACGACAGAGAAGCATGAGATGGAACCTTGAACACTGGAGGCTGAGAGAAAAATAAAGGTGCCACAAAAGAGGACATGCATGGACAAAAAAGTCCGGCAGTCTAAGGGGGAAAAGGCCCTGAACTGAACATGAGAAGACGCCCAAGAAGAAGACAGAGACGACGGCGAGCAACACCGGGCGTTTCTCGACGGGAAACCTGGGAGGAATTTGAGGCAAAAACAAAGGCACCGAGAACACACATGCATCGGAGAAAAGGTAGACCAGTAGGAGCAAGTTCCGTTCTGAGTTCTTCGACTGTCTCACCTCGCTGACTCTCGGAAGGATGAAGTCGAAGAGATCTTTGACTCTTTCGGCGACTTGAGGTGTGCCTGAATTCTGTTGTTCGGGACGCGTGGCCAGAAGGTGTCCATACAGTCGAAAGCACTGCTTGATGTATCCTGCGTCCTCGTTCCGGTGGCTGAGTTTCATTTCACTCATCAGTTTCCGCTTTTTGCTTACGGAGAGCGACTCGACTGCCGCGCTCGCGTCTTGACTCTCTGCCGCCTGTTCGTTTCCTTCTTCTCCTTTCTCGCCACAAAAAGCTGTTCCTGTCTTTCTCTCCCCGGCGCCCGCCTGACTTGTCTCTGCCTCCTTGCCAGCAGCCTTTCCGGTTCTCCCAGTCTGTTCGTCCAAGTACTCGCGAAGCTGTTCTTCGAACGATTTCCTCTGCTTCGCTGGCTTCATCCCTGACCTCGGCTTCGGCTTTGCTCTCGCCGCAGAGGCGCTTTGCCCTTTCTCGACGGAACCCAGATTCTTCGTCTGAACGGAAGCCTTCTGCTTCTTTCCTTTTTCTTTTTGGAACGCCCACACCTTGAGCTCGTCTCCATCGGACGTCCGGCTGGCCTGGGGCGTCTTCTTGGCGTCTCTGCTTCCAGCAGCTTTCGCGTTCTTCTGTTTCTGCTCTCTGCCCTTGTTCTTCCCCGAGGCATGCGGCCGGAACTTCTTTCCCTGCTTCTTCACGCTGAATCTCTTTCCACCTTCTGTGGATCTGTTGCCGCTCTTCGTCCTGCCTGCGGGAGCAGGAGACTCTTTCCTCTTTTTCATTTTGCCTTTCCCCCGCAGCTGCTTGCCACCCGCGCCGGGCCCCGCAGGGCGCCGGTGAAGCGCCGGAGCCATCGGGTGTGTAGACACTGCACAGCTCGACGGGTGAGTGGAAAGGCTGGGAAAAACGCTTCCAGCAGGTTCGGTGATTTGTTCTCACTGCGTCTTAGTCTGGCAAAATCTACTTCAGCGACAGTGAGCCTTGAGAATGTGCTATCGCGACATGCAAGGTGGGGTAGAGAGACAGCAGATACGTGAGGAAAGAAGAGAAGACTGGATTGGTCGAAAGAAAAGACAGAAATGAAGGCAGGGGTCTCTGAGAGGGGTCAGGTAGAGGAGAGCGCGGACATCACGTTTGCCGCCAACGGAAGTCGCAATATGAAGTAGGATGCCACAAAAGGAGAGGGAAGGGAGGGAACAGGAGAAAAAAATAGATCATCAGAGACAGTAGAAGGCCTAGGCAAACAGGGCAGAAGAAAATGTGAGATGGAACAAAAGACTCTTGTCAAAGCATGCAAAAAAGTTTTCTCTTGCGACCGTCTCGCGTTGAGTGTCGAGCGCCCACATCAACGGCTTCCAGTTACCGAAGGGCAGAAGGGGGGCAAGCCTGGAGAAAACAGAATCCAGAATGAATCGAGCAACATGTTAGAAAGAATTGAAAAGGAAAAGTGGCGAAGAAAGCCGTGAAGCAAACAGAAAATCAATGGGGAAACGGCGAACCGAGAGGCAAGAAAAGTCGCTTCGCTGGCTGTTTGCATGCATCGAAGCCCCGACGCGAAAGGGGAAGAAGGAGACATGCGGTCCACGCGTAGAGACTAGTGACGGCTCACAGAACGGAAGTGATTAACTCAGACTGGCTTTTGAAAATTCAGGGTGCTAAGAAGCAACTCTTCTTTTCTCAGAGGGACCAGGTGCCTCAAAAGCTGAACGGGAGCAACTTGCGGCGACCTCCAGCATCGTCGGGGGCCATCTGCATGCAGAGGCCTCAAGAAAGACATTCTCTCCAAACCGCCACAGGTGTTCCAGTCCACGCTTTTCCGCTTTTCTGGTCAAAACAGAGGGCCGGGCATCCCATTTCAGTGGCGAACAGGTCTCTCCGCTTCCGAAAGAAGACAGGCGAGGCTTCAGAGATAAGAATTCATGTGCATGCACGGGAGATACGCTTTGTGGGGAGTCTCTCAAGTGGCTAGAGGAGGGTCGACGATATTGGCGTTAGACAGAAAAGCGTCTTCACCAAGTAATACACCTGGATCAAAGGGACATCGGTGCCCAAACAGTCTTCGCAGAGAGAAAGGAGAGAGAGAGTTGGAAGGAGAAGACATACGAAGCAGAGGAGAAAAGTTTGTCCAGTTCGCTACCTAGCCTTGCCCGCGAAAGCCACCCTGTATGTTTTGTATTTAAAGAAAAGAACGTTTGCATCCACACAAGACCTTCGGCATGCTTCTGAATTCCCGGAGAGCTCCAGAAGGAGCGAATAAAGAGGGGAAGGGATCTTGCACAGAACTGTGCAGAAAAAAACCAATCCAGTTTGGTTCAGTGTCCCTCATTCTTAGGATCTAGTGAGGAACGTCACGAGTCTCGTCACGCATTTTGTCATGTCCTTTTCAGACATGAACAGAAAGCCACAAATCCTTGATGTTCATGCCTCGCCCCATTTGCGTTGTGGTGCATTTGGCGTACACGGCGCTCTCGGTTTATAAAGAAGTCACTTAGATGCTTGTACACACCCAGATAGATCCACGCACTCGCTTCAACACAAGGAGTGAGAAAAAGGACGACAGAGTCAATGCCTCTCATCTATGGAAGGCGTTTCACATATGAAAGTGTAGGCGTCAACCCAAAAAAAAGTTTGTGGGGTTTGCCGACAACGGCTTAATGGATAGGAATTCATCTCCGAATATCAACATCCACATTCTCACTTAGAAATGTCCAACAAGTGTCAATCTATCTATCTATATATATGTATATATATGCGTATTCGTTTCCATTTACCCCATATATGTATATATATGTATAAATAGTCCTATTCCTGTTCCTTCCCCATAACTCCCATATATGTATATATATATATATATATATATATAATATATACAGAGAGAGAGAGAGCGAAATAAACACACATATGCATGTGAGGCATGTGTTCACTGTAAGAGGGCACGGCTCCTTTTGTTTTATTTGCTGAGGAATCCGTTCAGTCCCTTTCTCAGGACGAGAAGAGCGCACCAATGTCCTTCAAGGATGTCAAGAACGAGGTCGATGGTAAAAAACGAGGGGGATAACGCAACGGAAGAGACACATTCAAAATTCAGGATAAAATGTATTTATGAGGCGCGCAGTGCATCATGTGATCGTTCGACAGCATTTTTTCTGGGGGACTTCGATGCGATTTGGCGTGTGTCGTGGTTTCAGCATCAGTTCACGAGCAAACATGTCAGCTATGCTTGTCTTTGCCAATGTCGTCTTTCTTGTCGCGTGGAACAACCTCGGACACCCAGCAGCGAAGCAAGAGAAGGTGCCAGCGAAAATGTCGCTGCGCGTCCATACTTGTTGGGATTCGGTCCATGAAAACAGCAGGGCAAAGACCCTACAACTGGTGCCTGCACTCTATCTACCTTTCCGTAGAGAACCGCGAAAGTCTCCACATGTGCATGCATCCACATCCACACACAGGCATATATACATATATATACATATTTAGACATACAAAGCATGCACATGTGTATATTTGTGTAACCAGAGAGAAAGCAAACGAATCAGTGGGGCGAACGACTGTTCACGGACGCCTGGAGTCAGGAGATGTACATGTGTCTATACGCTCATGTGTGCAAAGAGAGCAGCGTAACCGTCACCCTCGTCGGATTTCTATTTCCACTTTTAAGGTCTTTTGTGTGAACAGCTCCTTCCATGCGTATGCCCTCTCAACGGTGATGTCCTTTTCTCTTCTCCTTGCTCTTCCGTTCCTGCGCGCTGCCGTCCTCGGCCACCATCTCCTCGCCTTTCCGAGTTGTCTTCTCCGATGTTTGCTTTGCGTTGTCTCTCTCAGGCGGCGACCGCGGAGGGCAGGAAGATCCATCCAAGCCGTACGGCTTGATGCGGTGCCAAGTCATGAATGAAGGCTCCTTCTGCCAGGCGGGAATGCCGCGCTGAGCACGAAAAGACACGCATCAACCACTGAAATTCGAATCTCTGAGCTTCAAGCTTTGAATACCCTAATGGCAGGAAGAGAAATAAAAAGAAGTAACCTCCGAGTTTCGATCTTTTCAGGAATCTCTTGAAAAGTCCAACACATGACTCGACGTTCTTCATAAGTGCTTGCGGTCAGGCGGCCGAATACAAACTCTCACTCGCGTCCGCAATAAAGAGTCCCCTGAACTGCATGCACAGTCGTCGTGCATGCAACGATGCATCCCGTCCATAACCCAACCAGAGCAGCGTAAACCGGCTTATGTCGAAACACACACACAGGACCTATATCTATATCTCAATATATACACACCGCGTTCTCATATCTACATGCATACATGCATACATTCATGCAAGTATATATACATATATATATATATATATCAGCATGCGTACATGACACAGTTGTGGACCGGAGAAGTCCTTGGTTTCTCGAAGCAAAAGAGACCGAGACGGAGAAAGAATGTCTCTGCCGCTGCAGTTTGGGCCTTTTGTGTCGTATGTGAAGTCAAAGCGGCGTCCTTACCTCTTCTCCGAATGTCGCGTTGCCCCGACCGGACGCCCGGGAGTCTTCATGTCGCCGCTTTTCTTGTGTGCGTTCTGTCGCCGCTTCGCAAGGCTCCGCCTCAGACTCCCCAGCCTTCAGAGGCGCCGTGCATGCAGCGAAATGCAGCGTGCCAAGGAAGCGGTGCTCAGAGAGAGGCTGGGTCTTCTGAGGGCTGCTCCCTATGTGAAGTTCGTCACCCAACGGCGCCTGGTAAGTGACCCTACAGCGCGTCGGTCCGTGCGACTTCTTTTGACTTGACGGCAGAGACACAAGTACCTCGTCAACATTCGCAGCGGAGGCGCCGCATGGAGGCTCGGCCTTCAGAGTGTCGAGGTACGACTGCAGAAGAGCTGAAGTGAAGAAACGAAAAAACGAAATGTGGAGAGAGAACGGGGCGATTGTGCGAGACGTCAATTCACATGACAGGGACAGCGTCTCCACGCGAAGGAAAGAGACAGACTCAGCCTTCATGGAAAAAGGAAAGGCTTCTCGGCTCTAGTGTATCGCTCTCTCCCCCCGCGGCAGACACAGAGACAGAAGATCACGCACAAACGTCCACGAACGGACGTCACCTCTTGGAAGCTTGCGCATGGTTCTCTAAAGTCTTTTCTGAGAAACACAAAAAGAAACAGGGCGTCAGTTTGTGCCGAGCGCGTCTTTCGATCTAGCAGTCGTTGTCTCTGTGTCCGGTTTTTCTACGCCTGGATGCACTGAGGAAAGGTATGATCTGTTTGAGCGCGCTCTTCTGAGAAGCGATGCATGAAGGCAACCCACAAGCACAACTTCAACGGTCTGAACGGCTTGGGTGTTTGAGGACATTTCCACTCTTCGCCACCAGTTGACATCTCTTTTCGACAGGATAAAAAACAAAAACCATGCAGTCTGCGTGGTGGACTGATAAACTTATCTCTTCCGCGTTCCGCCTGCAAGTACCGTAAACGGAGACGCTTCAACGACTCTACGACCTGTCTCTTCGCTTCGAGCTACCGAGTGCGATTCGCTGGGAAGTTCTCGTCTAAATGTATAGTCAAACGTCGATTAAAAGTACAGGCAGGCACAGTTGATCCTTATGCAGTTTGTGCTCCTCGACTTCTCAGTTTTTGTGAAGGAGCTCTTCGTTTCCAGCTTGTTCAAGCAGGTTCAGAGAGTCACGTTGTCTCCGCGCGGCGCGCATGCAGTTGCGTCTCCTCCAGAGTCGCGAGCGGCCGAGTCACCGATCTCAGGATCGTTTTGAAGGTACTCGAGCTGGAGGCGCAGTCACAGTGTTGAAGACGTCTCCACTCACTTGTAGGGTCTGCAGTGACAGACGCGTCGAGAGAAAGTTTGAGAAGTTTAACGTTGGGGGGGAGATCGTACGCAGGAACGGCGTAGCCCTCGCCTTCCTCACTGTCGACATCGTTCCACGCAAACGCGGCTCCTTTGCATCGAAATCGGTTTTCTCTGCTGCGTCCGAAGCCGCGGATCCAGGGAACGTCGCACGCGGAACGAGCGTCTGGGGAGGACGGCGAAGACCCGGCGCGTAAGTCAGTCTCGGGTGTCTGTACAGCGTCGTTCTCGTCTACGCCGAAGCCGCGCTTGGCTTTTCGCTCGTCTTGCACGAACTTCTGGCTACTGGCTTTCCGCGTCGCTAGCCTAGAAGTCGTGCGAGAAGAAGAGGAAGAGACGCTTTCGCTGTCAGAAGGAACATCATCCCACTCGTCTTCTGAGACGTTCATCAAACGCTTGCCAGACGGCAGTCCGCTGCTCTTTGGGCGCGTCTCGCGTCTGCCCGTCGCCATCGTGCATGCAGGCTGGGGGTCAAGGGAAGAAAGGTGAGTCTTTCGCGCCGAAAGGAAGCGCTCCGGGACGAGTGTGGCGAATCCCTCGTGGAAAAGAGAACGAAACGCGGAGTTTCACGGACGGTGACGAGGCTGCAGTCCCCAGAAGGCAGCGCATGCACAAAAAAGCGAAACGCTTACGGGTTGTAGCGGCGCAGCAACTCACAAAGGCTCACAGCGAACGACATGCGTCTGTTAAACGGACGGCGCGCAGAATGGGGAACTACAGCATCCGTAGGGGTGACTGTGGAAGGAGAGGAAATGCACAGAAAATGGGAGAAGTGGACAGAGAATGAGGGCAAGGGCGACAGTTGCGAAGAGACTATCTCATCCACGTGCGTTTTCATCGCAGAGAAATGCTGCGGAAGCGGTAGGCTCAGGGAGCATGCAGTCCCGAGCCCCCCAACTCGATACTCAAACCCTGTGTTCGCTGAACATGGAGGAACCGATGAGCCGCAAAAGTGGAAGAGACAATCGAGACGTCGAAAGACGCGAGGAACCAAGAAAAACGAGCACAGAAGGACTGAATAACGACAGTGCTCTCGCACAAAACGGCGCGCGCATGCGCGACTCGCAGCGCCCTGCCGCATACGGGCGCATGCAGGGGCTTGACGCTGCGCATCTGTCGAGAACAGACCTGTGTCTAGTTTTTCTGTTCGCTTTTCCTTTCGTCTCTTCGTTTGACTGGATAAAGATAAGGCGGGGAACAGAAACGACATGGAAAACGACCGGCTGTCTGTCGGCCTGGCGGCACTCGTCGGGGGTTTACCGTGAATTCGTGTCTGCTTGTCTCCTCTGTCTCCGTCTCCCTTCAATGGTCTGAGAACTCCGAGGGAAATTCACAAAAAAAGGAGAGACAAACTGGTCAAATCTGTGCATGGAGACAGGAGCTTCACGTGCCACTACACTAACGCCTCTTCACCGGTTCGTCTACCCCTCGTCTGCCTCAGCAAATGCAGTGAATGCCTCTAAACTTTTGACGGACTCTGAGGAGGTTAAGACGCCTACGTCTGTCTGTCTCCTGGTTCTTTTCTCGTTGATGAGGCCTCTCCAGTCGAGAGCGACTTTGGAAAGCAAAAGCATACTCCCGTAACTTCCAGGACGACACAACTGCGGAACAGTGCCATGTTGACTTCGTCTACACTAGCCGGATCGACGCCCGCGCATATCAGAACAAGCGAACAAGCTTGTCCATAATTGTATCTCCCATATATCATTCGATGTGTGTATGAGCATTTACCTATTCGTATCACACCAGACATGCACAAGATCCACGTCCTTGTACTGTGTAGCAAATCTGCTTTCTGTGTGGATTTACAAGTGGTGTACGCTGCTGTACGCGACTGAATTGGTAGGATTTTTCCATCACGATGCAGCGGCTTTCGAGTTTTCCGTGTCTGTTCTCTGTGTCCGGGCGTCTGTGTCGCGGCTGGTTCTCTTTTTTTGCTGCTTTGCCATGTTTCGTCGTGTGTCTGTGTCTTTTCTCCTGCGTGTGTGCCCCTCTCTCTTTGGCAGTAGCCGTGGGGAGACCGTCCTCAGCGCGAGCTTCCACCAGTCTCGCCTCGCCTGGTATGTCTTCTCCTGTCTCTCGACTTGGTGCCCGACTTTCTCTGCTCTCCCAAACGCGACTTTCGCGTTCTCGAGAATGCAAGGTCGCGGCAAGCACGGCTGCTCTGCGCCGCTCTTGTGAACAGTCGCTTCTGCGTCTCCTTCGGTCTCCAGAGGATCAGACGACAGAGACGAGACAGGCCAATAAAAAGCGGAGCGGTTCGCTCCGCCCGCCTGGCACTTTGTTTCCTGCCTTGCGGCTTGCGGGCTTCATTGCTTCTTCGAGTTCCGAGGTTGTGACGGAAATGAGCCTGGGAGGCGAGTGGAATGTCGAGGTGAACCTCCAGCTAGCGGTCTCGGAGCTCGCCAGCCAGGTGTATGGACACCCCGGAGACGGGGGCACTCAAGGTGGAGCTGGCTTCTTCCGCCGCTGGTTGTCGATCGGGCAAAAGGGGCAACGGAAGGATTGGCAGAGACATCCGTTTTTCCGCGCCCTTCTCGAAATGGCTGCCCGTAAGGACCTCTCTCTGACACTAAATGTCAACAGAGAGGGCTTCTTGGCAATCGGCCGCGGCGCCGATCCGCTGGCGAACCAACGCCACCCGTTCCCGCCTGCTGTCTGGCAGCTGAAGAGACAGCCGTTCGCTGCGCTCTCCGTGGAAATCGAAGTTCCCTTCCCCGCAGACGATCCCGAGTTTATTCTTGTCTTTGTCGCGCCAGTGGAGCCTGGACGCTTTCTCCCGTCTTCAGTAAGAGTGAACGAAGGCCGAGTCTTCGTCGCCGTCTCGCCTTTCCTACCCTGGCAAAAAATCGAAATCGGCAATTTCTCCATGCGCCCGAAAACTCTCAAAACCATCGTGGATCCAGCGCTGCTCTAACGCTGCCGTAGAAGCCTCAGAACAGAATGTGTGACTTGACCACGGAAAATATCCAGAACACTCTGCATAACTCCAGAATTCTTTCCGTGCACCCAGTGGTTACTGTTTTCATATGTGTGTGTGTATACGTGTGGATTTCGTTTGTAAATACAGGCGACATAGACCTCCATGCAACTCGACGACTAATGTTTACCCTCGAGATCTATCTGTGCCTGCGTGAAATGCGGGCTGTACAGAACCATGTAACCTATGGAAGGATGTCAATATGCAAGTGCGTCAGTTCACACATGTGTATGTGGGTGCATCTGTGACGAGGAGTGTCGTCAGGGAGTTGGCCAAAAACCGAACCTTTCTTTTTAATTTCTGAAAGCATTATGCTGCTAACTGATCCCCTGCTGCTCTTGGCACACAGCCCGCCAGACTTGCTGGGCCGTTAGTTGTTCTTTTCTGAATTCTGTCGTCACAAGGACGTCTATGATAAAGCGTCACCTCAAGACAGTCCCGTGGTAACACGCGGAACTTCTGAGGAAATATATAGCTTGCCCACCCCACAAAGCAGAACACACACAGATTCAAAAAAAACGGCGATCTACAACCATGATGTGTATGATTCAACACTCTTCCATAATTCCATGCATCAGTATATATATATATATATATATATATCCCCGCGCTCACACGTGGTCCGTCGCGACGCGTGTATATGTATATACCTGTATTTTAGTAAGTTGGTAAGCATAGTTTCTGTTTGTTCTGTCTGCACGAGTGTCTCAACCGTGGGCTGCGCACGCGCTCTGTTCAACAAGTGTGTTCTCTTTGGGCTGTCCACTATCTTGTGGCAGACTAGGTAAGAAGGCATGCCTCCGAAGCGGAATCACGAGGTTAAATGGAGAGCTGCCAGGATCACCGGCGATCCGCGATTTGCTTTTTTTTCTGTCGCTTTGCTTTCGCATCAGTGACGAGAATTTACATCCGTTGTGTTTGTTGTTCGTTTTTTCGCCGTGTCGACTGGATTGTCTGTTCAACCCCGTTGGTCGCGGCACGACGTGCATGCGCGTCTCTGTTTTGTGCAACACGTATGCGTCGCCTTCCAAATGCGATCCAGGACCAAAAAAGAGTGTGCGGAATGCATTTCTCAACTTTAAAAAATCCGAGACCACTCAGTTGCGGACCCGTCGCCTCGTGTCTCGCGAAATTCGCGCTTTGCTTTCCCCGCTTTTTCTACTCGCTGATACCCCACGTTCGCTTCCCGCTTTGCCGACTAGTGGTTCTAATTCCAGAAGACCGCAAAATGCCACTCGCAAGCGAGTCTGTACGCACATGCGCTCATGCAGGCGCCTTGCCATGCAGAAATACGGACGACACCATGACTGTCCCCCGTCTTTCCTGTACCCCATATATACCACAGCCGCTGGTCCTCATCCCACGTTACTCCACTTATTTCGCGTCTTTATTCACGGGTTTCTCCGCAAAGATCGCTGTGCACTGTGCACGAACACACAGATGCACCTACAAGTCTAGACTTCGCACACACGTTTTCGGGTGTCCACACACACTATCAGAAAAATAGGTGGGGCTGCTGTCTGCGATCGTACCTTATCCCGTCACAACAAAGGACATCGTCGCATCCAGCTACGCGATTTTTTGGATATTTTGGGTTCTCGCTTCTGCAAAAACTCAAAAAATAAGTGGGATCCTCACGCAAACCGACCTGTTGTGGAAATCGAGCTAAGATCGGTGCACGTTGCGAGCAAAGTTCATTCGGTGAGTTCTCTCCCCTCATCTAGATCACCCGCTTTTGACTGACATGTCACGTAGCTAGCTCGTCCCCGCCACCCCCAGACTTTGTGATCAACCTGTTTTTTCCCGGCGTCGGGAACCACGGGCGCGTCCTGGGTCGAAGACCGACAACTCTAGACTACCGCCCCTCGACTCATTTTCTGCCTGAAGAAAAGCTCTTTCTAGATCGACTCAAACGCACACGCGCCTCTGCGTCGATGTCTCCCTTCAGGAAACTCCTCCGAGCCTTCGTATGTGAAGGTGGCCGCACCCCCCCCCCCAAGTGAACCTCTGCGTACATGTCAAGCGTCGTTGCCTCAAGCGTCCGTGTGTGCATACACGTCCAGTTGGCGTCTTTTACGGCGATTCGCTTCTTGCCCTTTCACTCCTCTCTTCAGCGACTTTGTCTTCTCTACTCGGCGCTGCGCCGTATCGGCGCGTCCACGACCTCCCGCAAACATCCGCTTTCACTTGCGGTTGCGCAGTTTAGCCTTGAAAGAGTACCACGCGAAGTTCCTCTTCACGGTCGAGTTGGAGGCCAGGGAGGAGGTGGAGAGCGTTGTGGGAGAGCTGCTCTCGAAGCGTCGGACCTCGTCAGCAGAGGCCTCCCGGGACTTTCTCGGCGACGCGGCCGAAGTATCTGAATCTGCGCCAGAGAGCGAAGCCAAGCTGCAGGGGTAGGAGCTCGTGGTGGAGAAGGTGGACGCAGTCGACGTGCTTTCTGAGCTTGTCTGCGGCGAAGCATCCGTCTCCAGAGTCACAGGCAAAACGTTGATTCCTCCTACAGCTCGAAACGCCCCCTCAGCCCCGTGCCCACGTCTTCGCATGAGATTTGGCGCGCTGTGGTTCTTCCCGAACGAGACCTTCTTCTCCTTCTGAGGCTCCTCGGCTGCGTCCATTCCACGCTCTTCGTCTTCCTCCGCTAGCGTCTCCTGCCACTTGAGCGTCCCCGTTCGCTTCATTGCAAAGGTCGCCTTATGTTCTGGAACCTCCGGGCACTCACCAATGTGCAAGCTGGAAGTTGAAATACGCGTGGACTGCGTACTGTGAGACAGAGGGTGTTTTATCGCCTCCACCAAATCATGCAGTTTGTGGTGGTGGGAAGACCACGCAGAGTCGCGCAGTTGAGCCGGCCGGCTCTGCTGCTCCAACTGCTTCGCCTTCTGGTGACTAAGTGACTGCGGGGGAATACTCGCAAAACTGCCCCGCCGACCCGTGTGCGGTTGCTGACCCTGAGACCCTGTACAGACACCGGAACAAGGTGCACCCGAGGAGTTTCGAACGCATACCTCTACGGCTTCTCTGTGTAATGTCTTACAAACGTCCACTCACGCATATGCATGCATGTGAACGCATCCATGTAGAGTTTGAAGAATAGGCAAGCAGTAGATAGTGGAAACAGCAAGTCGCTCCGTAACGGGAAGGAAAACGCAAGGTGTCAGAGGTAAGATCTGTTTCCTCTCAACGAACAGACGTACGCGTATCCCTGTCCAGGCACCGTTCTCTATCAGAGCGCGCACACCCTATGCGCATTTCACAAGGTCAACAACTCTAACTAACATTCTTTGTTTCGGTGCGTTCAGCACACCCACGAAAACATTTCTCGCCTCGATTTGATATTCTTCGTCTTCCCGAACCCGGTATATATTGCAGCCTCCTGCAGAAGCTGTTTATCCACGAGAAGTGTCTTTCACTTACAAGACTGGGTTCTTCTGCACTGGGAAGAGACCAGCTGCGCCATCGACGAGCTGTACGAGCCGTGGTGTGCGGCCGCTCGGCTCAGAGAGGCACTTCCCATGGCTGCATGCGCGCTCGAAGGGGTCTGCCGCGGACCGAAGCCTGGCGAGGAGCAGAGACGCTGTTGCGGCAGAAGAAGGCCCTCCCCACACATGGAGGAGACAGGAGAGGCATGTCCCGGCATCTTTTTTGTGGTTCGAGATGTTCTTGAGAGTCCTCTGGACAGAGAGGTTTACGGATTGAAAGGTGGAGGCAGGAAGTCAGCGAAAAAAACGAAGACGTCACTGAAAAAGACGCTGCGGCAAACGCGGCAAGCGCAAAGGTGGGTGGAGAGACCGAGTTGGCGGGAAGATGTTCGAGTCGCGACAGCGAAGGGAGACACGGAAAGAGAGACGGCCTGTACGAGCCAAGAGGCAGGGCGACTCCGTGCTTCTCCTCGGGGGCTCCGGGAGGGAGACCGACGTTCAGAAAAAGAAGGTAACGCTGCTCACCGCACCACACGAGGGCCGTCCACAGTCGGTGCTGACGCGAAGTTGGAGAAGTCGTGTTAGGTCTCCCCAACTGCCTGGCCGCGAAAGCTCAGGAAAGAAAGTGGGTACGCGCCCCGGTGTTCAAACACAACAAAGGCACAACTGTACACTCAAAAAGCCTCACGTTTCTTTACCAATCTTCAGCGACCGCACAAATGCACTAAAAAAAGTCAGAGAACGGCCCTCGACCGAGCGCATGCGTGCGTGGGCAACGAGGGCACTGAGGAGAGGCAAGACCAACAGCTTAATTTCAGATCCACAGAAGATGGAAGAGGCAACACAGAGAGAAAGAGATTTGTCAAACCACCTATGCATGCACGGACCCGTCCGAAAGACGAGAACTCTGAGTTTCTCTACGGCACGGGCTTCTCCAGCAAGGCAGTGTAGGGAGACACGAAGTCTCTCTCTAAAAAAGAAGACATCGTGTCGATTCGGTTCATCAAAGATACGAAAAAACGAAGGACTCGAGTCCAGAAAGACACGTCGGTAGGAACTGAGAACCACGCAGACAGTTGCGGCTGCAGAGGGGAACGAAAACGGTCTGTTTGAGCCACTACTACACAGGCACCAGAACAGCCTTTCCTCTTGGCAATAAGCAGAGGTACATATATATATATATATATATACGGAGAGTTGAGACGCCAACAAGAAACGCCCGGCGTCTGACGAGACACAAAGCACAGGCAAAGAAATCCAGGAAGAACTTTCACGTCCACTTGCTCGGCTCACTGAAACAGAAGAAACGCGCGAGCAAACGAGCAAAGACACATGAAAAACACACTTACAGCCACGGTGATGCAAGCGCACGCAAGCGAGTATCTCTACGAAGCCACATCTATGTAGACGCTTGAAGTGTCTTGTCACTCCCCCAGAAGAAGAACTATATTTCCCGGTATTCGGGTTTCCCGCAGAACGCCCCCATGCAGAAGAGTGGAAGAGGAGGGTCTTCGTCGACAACTGCAGCCACTTGCTGAGTCTCAGAAGAGGTAAGCGATAGGGAAGGAGACGCAGCTGAGAGGTCAGGATGCAGCAGTTCAAGAGTCGGCAGAAGCTGAACAAGCAGCGAGCAACGAGCAACGCACCCAGATTTCCACGAGTACGGAATCGAGCGAAGCTCTTTTCAGACTCTATTTATAAGCAGCATCCGCCATACGGTAAAAGCGACAAGGGAGACTGACTAGAAATTTGGAAAAGCATCGTCGACGACGAGTGTGTGGGCATATTGTGCTGGGTGCGCAGGTGAAACCCGCACGCAAGGCCCTGGTCGCCTTGATGGGAACTCTCTTCTTCCATTGTAAATTCTCGAATCAACGGATGACACGAAACACTCGAATCTGAAAAACACTCTGCCACATCTACGCTACGTCCCCCTCCTAAGGCACAGGCCGCAATCCCTTAGGCAGAGATCGACTGCGGACGGGATTTCGGGGGAAACCTCGAAGAGATATCCTCACGGGCCCTCAACTAGACTGTGCAGATTCTTCCGGAAAACGTCGAGAGCAGGAAGGCTCGTCGAAGCTCTCCCCTCCTGAAAACAAAGGAGGAGTCTACGGAGGTGCTACCTCGCCAGTCTCACGGGGGTAGCAGTCACAAAGTATCGCCTGTGCTCTTGCGTTTGTGGCGTGTCGCCCCAAAGTGTCCACCGGAGTTCCTTAAAAGAAAGAACTACAAAAAAGACGAGACTTCAACACAAAGGCGGAGCTCAGCAGTCGTTGAAACCCGCTTCAGGACAGCGCGCGTCAGTCACAGCCGGGAACAGGGGCGCCCGACCTGAGAAAGGTGAGAAAAAGATGGTTTCTGTTTCTGCGTATTCTCGCAGAGACACGAAGAAGAAGATCGCCGGAGCTACGCGAAAAAAAAAGACAAAACGAAGCAAAAAACCACGCGCAGTTGAGGATGCCGATCGGGACACCCTCTGCCCTGGCGCCACGGGGATAGACAAGTGTGTTTCGGTGAGAAAGGGCGTGTTTCCCCTCCGTCAAATCACAATCAATGTATCCGCACAGCGGTTCATCGATCTCCTGATCGAAAACCGGTAACAAAAGAGCACAGTTTTCATCCACAAATTTGCAATTTCTCGGTAGACGGCGGCCAGGCGCGCGTCACCTGCGGACCGTATATACACGGCGCGGGATGCGCTGGAACGAGACTGTTCGTCGGGACGCAGGGTACAAACTCCGAAGGCGTACTGGCGTAACGAAAAAGCATGTCGGCCAAACAAAATCAAAATCTTGAAAAACACGGAGGCCACGGGCCCAATATCCCGTCGCTGTTCGCGCCACTTCGTCGCTGATCCACCCCATTGTCGGCCCGTGCGCGGGCAGCGCCACGAAGCAGCGGTTCGGGACCCATGGCAGAACAACGGGGTGGTAGACGAGAGGCCGCCCTCCGCACGCTCGCAGTGGGAACAAGGTCTTCCCTAACCCGCCTCAAGAGCAGACTGTTGCAGAATCGGAGAAGGGGTGACGTGCACAAGGCAGCTGTTTTTCTCTCTCTTCCCCTGTCGGCACAGCGCGTCACTTCTTCCCAGAACCGCGGAACGGCAGAGGCAGTGCCCACACCTGCGTTCCCAAGTTCACTGAAATTCAGGAAATTGTCGTCAACGGAAGGAACGCGTTTTGGCTGTTGAAGCCACGTTTACTTAACGTAAGCCGCGAATGGCTCGGCACCAAGACTTACACAAGGAACCCAGTCCAACGCTAGATGCACGGGTTAGTACGATGAGGGGAAACTTGGGGCGCATCAGCGCGTGTTCTATCTGTGTTCACGAAGGATCCGGCTGACTCAGACAGACTATCGCCCCGCAGCATTCGCGCGGAAGGGACTCTCAGCTCTATATTGGGACTAGTACACAGAGTTCGGATTTCGGGGTCCTCAAACTTCGAGAACATCGAACACGCTACAAACGGGGGGTGATGGACAGCAGAGTTACATCAGCAACCTGAAAAGTCTTCAACGGCTGTATTCCCTTGCTTCTCTCGTCCTTCGGTCTGCGCAGTTCTTTGGAGAGAAATCGTGGGCTCGTTTTGGTTGAAGCTCAAGGTTGTGCTTGAGAGCGGGCCATGGTCTGATGTGACGGGCGATTGTTTGACGTGGCTGTCACGGAAACAGATCAGCCCTTACCTTTTGGAAGCAACTCAGGAACTCGGAATCAGATACAGAAGTTGTCAGGTGCAAGCTACGTGCAGTGTACTGTTGTCGCCCTGCCACACTGTTTGGCACAACGAAAGTCCAACAGCACTCATTTCGTAGGCATCTGGTTTTCGCTCACGTTTTTCTTCTGGATTCAATGACTCGTGTAGTACGATGCCAAGGTCGTGCAGTTGCAATTGGGCAAGACGAATGACTCTTTGAAATTTGTTGAGGACACGTTGCACACGGCGGGTCCCGCTCCCGAAGTGCGATGTGTTTCCCCAATCAGTAAGAGGGATCCACAACCCTACTGGCATCGTGTCTGCGGAATGTGGTTGTTCCGGTTGTACCCTAGTGCTGACCTGCAAGGTCGGGCATTGCAACCCAAATCTCCCCTTGTGTTTTCGTCCACAGCTTTTCACATCTATGAAACGCGGGTGTGGCTCAAGCATGCTTATAAAACACAGACATTTAGCAGTCGTACGCATTTTAGCAGAGACGCTTTCTGCAGAGGACCCCAGTCAGTTGTTTGCCAGTGTGGCTGAAAAAAGCCAAAGGGAAACGTTTCCGCCTCCGGGGAACACAGCCTGTCGACGTACCTCACCAAGTCCACTCTCTGCGTATCTACTATACTGTGAAAAGCCGCCTGTTGTGTAGAGATGCCAAAGGTATATCCTGACAGAGCCGGAATGATACTGTTCAGATGCGGGCGTGTTACAACGCTTGAAGAGTAGTAAATCCCACTAACACGAGCAGCGCACGTGAAAAACGTCTGCCTACTAGGCTAAGGTACACCTTCTGTGTCAAGATCTGAACGTAGAGAAGTGGTCTGAAAATCCCAATATACCGACGATCCGCAACGACTGTGAAAAGACACAAAACTGTAAAATGACCTCCCGGTCTTTCTTAGTCAGAGTAGCACATAGTGGACTCCCGTGTCTTCCCCTGCACTTTCGTCGCTGCTGGACTTTGGCGCGTGTCAGATAGTTTCTGCTGCTCCGCTCGCATGGTCTCCGTTAGATGAAAAGAGAACACACCTCATACGAAAAGGGGACCTAGATTTCCCTCCAAAGCACCTCTTCTGTGCGCCGTCAGGCTCACCAGGTTTCGCCGATACACACAGCAGCCATCCCCCCTCGAGCCACCAAAAAATCCTGTCATGTGAAGTGACCTTTGTTGTGAAACACATCAATTCAGTTCACGGTGACCTTCTTTACGCATTCCACAAAAAACGCCTGTTTCTCCTGACCTTAATTCTAGCGCATTCACAGTCCAGACGCAGATGTCTTCGACGCAAGTTATTGATCGCTTCTCTGTGCTGCATGTTCGTTAAAAGACACAAGAAACTTCAATTGAGTTTCTCTTGCTTTTCGCAGAACTTAGGTGACGGGAATAACACGACGCTGAAGCAGCAAGGTTTTTGACCCAGTGGGAGGTGGTGAACGCTGACTGTATCATCCCCACGTCGTGCTACCCGTCTCGCAAAAATTCTAAAACGACAGTGGATGTCTTCCGCAGCAATACTTCATGGGCTCGGACCCTTCAGGAAAAGTCCGTATCGACTCTAGTGGTTCACTTCGCACGAACTCGCCGTACTCAGAACGACCGAAAGGCCCCCACTGTGCCGTTGTCTAACATGTGTATCGCCCGCGACTCCGGATCACACAGAACCTCTCAGATACTTTCGGACAACTCCTCAAATTATTTCCCGGTCACTCAATTTATTTGTTGCGGAGAAAGGATACAAAGGATGCAATATGACGAGGCATCTATTCTGACTCATCCCTCAGACTTCTGACCCTTCAAGTAAGTGGGATATCGTGACCTGTGGCCAGCGCTGACGTATGTTCCGGTGGAGATACAACACGATCAATGAACCCCAGAACGCCACCGGAATGGCTTCCCGCCCCTTTATTCTTTTTCGTGTCGGACAGCAGCGAGCGGTCACCACCGCTGTGGGAGCGCAGGGTTTGCCCACCTTCAGAACAGTCGCATGATGGCTGCTTGTCGAGTCACGTTATGTGCACGAATTGATATGGCTGCTATAGTTTTCCTCATGAAAGAGCATCTTACAGCAGCGGTAACGGCTGCTGTGAGGTGTTTCACAGCCAGGGCTAAAAACACAGCCCCACATGATCAGAGTCAACGTGTCACTGTCCAGAGCTCTCGGAAAAGCGCGTGCCCGACAACGCTCAAGAGAGTTACACTCACGCAAAGTAACGATTCTCTCGGTAGGGACACACCGCGACCCCTGCAAACCTTGCAGTCACGCGTAGTCGCACGCCCCTAGTAACTTGAGACAATGCGCCCAACTATCATCCCGTTGGCAGGAAGCAAACGACTAGGGCTGCAGACTACCGTACCTGGTGATGCTTACCCCCCTTAACTGAGAAGCATCTGAGTGTTCAACTACGTCATCACATCAACTGTTTCTGCGATCGGCTCCTCGCCTTCTCTTCAACGGTTCATCTTCCTGGAACGGCTGCTGAAGATCGATGATTGGAAAAGTTCCTTTCCCCTAAACACGTCAGTGTAAACAACATTCACAAAAGCCTCTTGCAGGAATATATCCCGTTCCTCGACATGTTCGCAAGGACGACGGTCACATTGTCTGCCGCCCCCTGCAGGGTAGAGTACCGGCGCCCATAACCCTTCCACCGACGACAGCGTCACAGCTATTTGCGCCATGATGCTGGACGCGCCTCACACTCCAATCATAGCGTGGTAAAGGATAGTTCCATCTCCAGTTCTGACAGCTTCGTTGCTGTAGAGCTTACACTAAGAATACTACTTCCACTCAATCCAAATCAGACACACAGCATAAACACTGTAGCAAGCCTGCAAATGCGTGAGACGAGCTCTCTTTGTCTCTCATCCCGTGAGACAGAATAAAGGGAAAAGAAAACATGACTATGGCATGTTTGCCGGGGACCCGGCAAACCGCAAAACATCTGACCTGCCTTCTGGCCTCAATACAGCCAGCACACTTCTGGTGCTCACAAGATACACTACCTCAAGCACTGCAATTCAAAATGCCCCTGGCTAAAAGTGATGCTCAACGCTTTGATTCCCGATGGATGAAACTTGACATGGGCCACGTTTGAGGAATGCGATCGAAAAGGATGCAACTAATATATGCAGAAACCGGCACTAGCCTTCAACCGATTGATTCGACGAGTTGCCCGATGGGACAACCATTGGCAATGTGTTAGTACTGCACACAGCTGTCCCTGGATTCTTTATATGTGTTACCACAACGCCCGGGTTTCGCTCGGTCGCATTGGCCTCGCTTGCAAACGAAAAAAGTCGGCGGAACTCCTGGAAACACAGAACCTGCAACCCTTTCCTCGTGCAAATAAACAAACAATGCCGCGAGAAATGGGGGTGGTTCTAACAAGGTGAAATGGAACGAATCTCTACTACAGCCAATGTTTTAGCTGAAACGTTAGTGAACGCCGTAGGAACTGTGAGATATGGTAACGAAAATGAACGCTTAAGAATTCGCAGATTCAACAGCGCGAGACAATTCCCCTACAGAATGTGAGGCTTCTGATGGTGTGAAGCTTCAAAAGATGCACATTGAATAGCACCGTCACCTGAAAAATGTGAAAAACGAGAGATACACAACGCATGTTACACCACAAAATGAACTTTCCCTTGTTTTGCGAAACACGGGTACAACTCATGCCGGTAAAATTCGTCAGTTGTGTATGCATATCCCATCTGTACATGCTCTATCTCTACAAAACAGAACGAGATCTCGTCAAGCGGCACTTGCCTTTCATGAGGAACGGGAACAACATTTTAAACGTTCGTTCTGCGGAGACCCTTGGTGCTGTCGGAAGCCCCTATATAATATCACGGGCTAACGTGCGCGGTGTCATCCGCTCGAGGCTCTGTGACGTGGAAAGAGGAGAAAGGCACAGTGCTTTTGCTCTCGGCAAAGGGGCATTCCGCGCTCTCTACTGCACACCATGGTCTCTCATGATAAAATGCAGCAATGTAACAGGCAAGGAACACCCCGGTGCCAGAACGTACTGCCACCCATTTTTCCAGACCACATGCGCTTCTCCCACACTATCTCTTTCTGGTGAAACAGCGTTCATATACTGCGCCTATGGCTGCGATGCTAAAAACGCTCTCCCGTGTCTCTTCAGCATATGGTGTCGCGATCTCCCCGGGGTCCGCTTCAATGATCACTTCTCCCAGATCGTATAGGGGCTCTTGAGGCGGCGGCTGCAATTGATGAAGGAACGCCGTTGTGTCCGCTTCCGGGTGTGCTCACAGTCGACGCACACTTGCTCGGCGCCAGATTTACCACGGTACCCAACGAGCCTTTCCTCACTTCTGAGAACGGAGCAGTATTGCTAGATAGAGGACGGGAGAGAAGAAGAGGAAGGGGAAGGATCTTTCTTTGGGACCCCGAGTCAATGCCATTTACACTTGACGACGTAGACGATGCAGCAGTAGACAGCCCTGCCTGCTGTTGCCTGGCAACCAGATAGAAACAGAACGACACGACACCGGAAGACAACAATTGCTTGTCAACCCGAACTCTGGATGCCGCTTTATCGCCTGCGTTCGCTAAGCACATTGCCACACAATCCAAGTGTCATGCTATTCCTGTGTACTATGCCAGGAAATGCAACGAATAACACTTACCGCTTGGCAACGAGCAGTCGCTCGCCTTGTCCAGCGTCTCCATGTTCCGCCACTCGCCGACTGTCCAGGGAAAGTTTCTGCATCGAATATAGCGCACATCTCGGGAAAAAAACCGATCCCGCTTTAGACGATGTAAACTCATGACAGATAAAGTGACTGACCAACTACACACCTTCCAGTACCCCCGCGCGTTACAGAAAGCTTTCGCTATGTTATGAATGGCTGGAACTGCTAATCGTCAATCGAAGACATGCCAAGACTCACCGCTAAGCAATCGGCAAGATCGTCCTTTTGAGACGGAGAAGAGCTTGGCAGCGATTTCGATGGCTGTGAAGCATGTAATCGGCGTGTGTGTATAGAATTCTCCCGATTCATTTGAAGCAACTCGTGCTGGACACCATAAAACAGAGACAGGAAAGGAATATACATGACGCAAATAAAGCTTTCTTGGACAACCTAAAAGCGCTTCATGTGCTCGCGTAACGCTGCCTCTGCAAGTAGGTTGCGAAAGGGGACGCCAAAACTCTTCGAACGTGAAGCTTACCTGTATTTCAGTAAGGAATTGCTGTTGTGGCCCCAAAATGCTACCCGGCCTGCACAATCGGTTCCAGCCTATCCACTCAACTGCGGGGAACCTGCGACATCAACACAATCACTGGCAAAGCAGTTGAATGAACGGTTTCTCTTCTTTTGCAAATGCATCCCGCACTCGCGGTGCAGCGTAGCCCATAAGAACAGCATCATAGTTGTGACCATCATAGATACACAGTCATCTGAGTGACACGCCCTCTCAACAAAAGTCCCTGTTTCTCTTCCTGGCTCCTCTCGTTTTGGGGGGGCAGCGATGACTCAGCGTTGCACAATCAGAAGACCACGCAACATCGCGTATTGCAGCATATCTCTTTCTATTCATACTTGAAGTTTTTGATGGCATAGCATCCGATGAGGGTCCCTGTTCGGCCAAGGCCAGCTTTACAGTGCACCGCAATTGGATGATCTCGGTTTTCGACCACCTGCAGAAATGCTTGTATTATTTCTCTGAAAACATTGACAACAGAAAGGTTAGGGCACTCGGGATCATGTTCAGCTGAGAGTTCCGATTCCCTTTGACATTCCCCACGAAAAACAGTGATGCATAATCTACCCAATGGAAGCAGACGCGTTTGAAACTGCCTAATTCGAAGAGTTACATGAATGTCACTCCCGTTGTTTCTAAACGATACAGTAGTAGAGACTCAAGGGCTGCCTTTGGAGACCTTTGTGCACGCATACAAGGTAACATCGCAAATATCAACGGCGCTATGATGCAGTGCCTTTCTGAGTTGCTTACCTGGAGGGGCAGGTACCATCTACGAAAAATAGATCCACGTGCTCGATGTTCCTGTCGGTGAACTTCCTGGCATCATATTGTTTCTTGTTCAACCGTACGACTGTTTTAATCCCTAGGCTATTGAAAATATTCGCGTAGTCTTCTGGGGTGCACGTGCTGTATCCGTCGTGGTTGCCTGTGGCGCTGGAAGGGCAAGAGAATGCCAGGATACGGCTTGGGATAATCCAATTCATATCTCCGTTTTTCAACTTTTCATAGTAGTCGTACTCGTCAACATTGAAGGTCTTGTAGTCAAACCATCCAAGCTGCGGAGAAACGTCGATCGAGCAGAGTGAGAAACTGTTTTGCTGCTGCTCTGAGAACGATGTACGACAAGAACAACTGTGATCTGTCATACGCATACACGCATACCAAAGAGACCCAGTGAAACACAGCGGAAACATAACCGTTTTTGTTGCATCTGACACATCGTGAGCAAGGGGAAGCACCTCAACCGAGAGAAGCACACACAGAAGACCCCGGTGGCATAAACCTCCGAATATCGAAGCCCCACGAAACCAGCCGGCCGGCCCCAACTTCCAACGCAATTCTAGACTCTTTAAGCGCCCAGTAGCCCACCTGGCCAAATAAATACATGCGACAAAAGACTAAAATGTCATCCACGGTTCGTGCAGCATCCTGCTCGTACTACAAAGCACCGCCTCCGGACAATACAGATAACTCTTCCACAACTTGCCGAACTTCCTTGTTCTCAAATTCATTGTAACAATCGGCACACACAACTCCTGAGTATACACCAGAACATAACAGCTGAAAGCAAAGTGTTATAGAAACACATGACAGGTACACAATGCATCGATCAAGTGCTGCACCAAGCTTCGCAACGAGATAGACTCACTTTCATCGCGAATTCCAGACCCTTAAGGCAGTCCAAAATTGTCAGCTTGAAATTACACGGTCCGCATGTTGCATCCCGGAAAGGAACGAATCGAGGTGAAATATTAAGAAACGGCCTGTATGCCTCTTGAGCGGACATTCCGAAGAGAAGCATCTGAGCTGCCCCGATTAAGAGCGCAGCATTTGCTCGCTTTTCAGGATGAATGGCCGAATAGTGTATCAAAATGTGTTGCCGTTCCTCTGCTTCTTTGAGCTGCATGAGCATAGACACAAGCATGCACACGGGAAACGGAGCGATGCCCAGTTCGCGAAGACGACAGAGACGAAAACCTGATGTCGCCTCTCAACCTTTATGCTGCATATAATGCACACAACTGGGATTCCCTGGACGGTCGACGGCAACTACTCGAGTCAGCTGTTTCTTACCTTGGATTCAAGAAGTTTTGCATATTTGTAAATGCAACCAAGACTAAGAGGTCCGAAGTCTGCGAAGAATGGCTCATACTGGAATGTCTGATCTGTGCAGAAGAAGTGTATGGACTGGGTATCCCAAGGAGTGCCAGTCAGTGAGAGGAAAAAGAAACGACCTGGAATGATCTGGACCGCATCGCGAAGAATGCGAGCCCATGAAGAGCCTTGAAAAATGCTTGTCCCTGCCATTTCACCTTCACACAAAGCCGAGACAGTGACTCACACCCACCACGGCACTCGTGATGTGAAAATTTAAACGAATTACTACACTCGATTAGGTATAGTCGAGCCAAAAAAGAAAGTGCTCATTGAACAAAATCGACATTCACGAGACTCGGAATTCTCGGAACCCGTTCTTTCCGAAAGTCAACCGACTTCGAACACTCCGGAGGAGCCGCGCATAACCGCTTTACCCTCTAATATGTGGTATCTGGTCGCGGAGATGGCGCAGGACAACCCAAGCTTCTCAATGTGCGAATAAAGATCCCCTGAATGTTCACAGGATGGTCAATATATTGTAAGGGACAAGTGCAGTCTCTCCCCAACCGTTTGCGGAGACTTCAGCTCGTATATTTGAGCTCAGGAATTCCTCGCGTTTGGCAAAAGAAAAAGCCAACAACGCTCCTTGGGACTCCTCTGGAGACAAAGTCACACTGCAGATGTCGGTAGTTACACTTTCGTGGGGTGAGCCTTTGCGAGTGTGAGAATGTGAGAAGCTGAACCGACGACGGCGGCCATAAAAAAGGGAGTGACAGAGCATTTCCCCGTATGCCTCTCCTGTTGAGATGCATAACCCCTTCCAGGGTATTGAACCTATCCCTCTTCCACCAGGAAGCTTAACTCCTTGAGGAGAAAGCCTTCAGCTGCCGACAACGTGAAGATGTGCGCATATGTTAAGAAGGCACATGTCGCATACGGAATGCGTACAACCGAAATTCGCGGTCGCACTGGACACGACAGACACAATAATAATACAGTCGAGGTAAAAACCGTGTGTGCGCACGTATTTATTTGAAAACCATCAAATTCGAGGACCAACCGGGGAACTGTGTGCGCCTACCAGGCGTACTATCCTCAGATGACGCGATGCGAACACATGAACTCGTGTCATGTACCACACCATCAAAACCCTTTGGGCATGTGACTGCACACACAAGCAGCTTGGTTCCTGCCCACGCTTACCGCAGCTTGCTCGAAACTGGAGCTTGACTCTCCAGTGTCGAAGAATGTATTTAACGTGCCTCAATGAGACGTAACCCTACGGATAGACACCCCCAAAACGCCTGCCGCGGACTCAGGCCAAGACGCTCACGAATAAAGCGGCACTCCCCTTCGTTCGCTCACCGACAACAGAAAAACACAATCAATGAGGCACCTTTCTCAATAGGAGTGTCCAGAAAGAGAAGGAAGCCGAATGCTAGCACGGCAGGCAGCGCCGGCTGCGCTCACGCATCTTCAAAACCAGACCACACAACTGATCCTTTGTGGATAACGTGTAAGCCTGGAAACAGATCTTGCGGAGCTGAGGCCCTTCCAAAAGGTCAGAAATGACTGGCACGGAATCCAGAGGGTACAAAGTACTCAAGCAGATTCGCGGTTGAGGTAAGAAAGAAAATATATCCCAGCACAGCCAGCCCACCCAGGGTCGGCCGACTCAACCGCATACATACTTTCGTCCCCGCAGCCGATGCTGTGAGGGAGCGGAGAAATGTGTCCCTTTCACTTTTCTCTGTCCGGTATTTCGTGATTTGTACTACCCCTCAGGAAAGAAACAGCCACCACGACGTTTGGCAGCTGTGCCAAGTAATGCTTTTCCTAACTGGAACAGTCACGCGGAACTGCCACCGTTCGCAGTGACTGTCTCTGTTCACGCTCGCGGCCAGCAAACGCCTGCAAATCCTTCGTCTCTTTGGCGGCGGATGATGGAACCTCATGCGACACACGTTGAATCAACGGAAAGAGAACTACCCTCATAACTTCCCTGTCACGATCCACATTGGAGAGGGCAAAGACTCACGAAAAGCCGGCGCGCCAGAAGTATTAGGGGAAGAACATTGTAGGCCTGCCGTTGACCGGTGCGAGGTAGCCTCTATAACGGCGAAGGCAGTCACAGCCAACTGCACAAAACCAGTTCCGTTTATCATCACGCCGCCGCTCCTCCCGTATGCTGCGTCTCATTCGCCCTTTGTCTCTCCTGCTTATGGGCGCGCCACATGTGCTGAGACCCAAGGCGACGGCATGGGAGACACGTTTTCTTAAACGGTTGTGTTACACCAGGAGATCTGTGTATCTCTTCCCCTTCGCGTTAAAACATTTTATTTTAGCCCCCTTCCTCTCGCTTGGGCGAAAGGCTCCACCGAAATCATGCAGGAGGCACGTTGTGGTACGTCCATCTGTCGCTAGAGTTACTAATAAACCAGGAAAAAAACAGAACAATCCCATGAAAGATGGTCACGCATTACCAGGGGTGAGGAGTGACTCTGTTGAATAGCTGGGAAGTATCTGTCTCCAAAACTGATGATTTTTTTGCCACCATAAATGTAGACAACAAAGAGACCCCGTGACACAGGCGCACGAATGGTTTCGACCAAACTCGGATTTCTCTGAAAAAAGTCGTTAGCCTGTCCTCAAACAGGTAAAGATGGAGGACGAGAGCCGCCCATGCGTGCGTTTTAATGATTTAAGATTTTGAGTCTCTGTACGCTGGGGGGGATTGGGTCAAAGCACATAGCTTATCTAACACGATAGGGAGAAGCGAGCATCGGCGCGCTCCAGAATTTGTATGCAACATGCCCAGAGCGAACTAGCCGAGAGGGAGCTGGACAAAACGGAATGCGACTGCGGACGAAAGGACAGCAGGCGGGGAGCACCACAAAAGTGTAGAACAGTTGGGTGACAACTGGCTGGTTTCGCTTATGTTGTGGCGTTGTCGGCCGTGTAGAACACTCCCTTCAAAGTGCAAAGAGGATGCGATACACGAGATGCCACAACAGTGAGAAATATTACACAGCTTAAACGAACATGTCGAAACGAAGTTCTTTTCGGTCCGTGAGTGAACACGCATATATGAGCCTTGACTGCGGTGCAGAGGATGTTAGGCGCACAGAAGGTGTTCCTCTATGCGAGTAAACACGTAGTTCGTTGTAAACAATTTGTTCAGGGCTGTATTGGTTTGCACTGTATAATTACTCTTTCGCACCGCTAACGGCCCGCGCGTAGCTAGGTGGCCAGCACCAATCCAACAGCTACGATAAAGACGACAAGTACACGACTTATTTTGGACGCCATCAGAGAACCTTGCAAGCCACTGAACTGTAGAAAACGCACGTCCATTTGGTTCAGAAACGACTGAGGACGCGATGAGGGGTACGAGTTTCAGAGGAGGATTCGAAAAACTATACTGGAAGCAAGGGCATCTCCCTTTGCTTGCGTATCGTGGCTTTCTGCTTCTGTGCCGCTGTGACGGCAAGAAGCACACCAATAGATTTCTTTGGCGACAAGGGTCCACTAACTCTTCAAGAAAGTTCACTGCGGCAGAATGCCTCCATTCATCTAAGCTCTAGCCCTCTAGTCGAGAGCGAGTGTCACGCGGTAAGCATGTGCACAGCAAGGTCACTTCTCAGACACCTGCTTCATAATTGTCGCTTTCGTACAAGGACTAGAGACCTTTGCCGCTCAGGCCAGCGCCAACAACGTTCGTCGAACGGACTCAACAGAGGGTCAGAGGCATCAGATTTCGGAGGGCCCAAGTCAGTTGTTGACCAGACGAGGAATTGCCGTTGCTTGCTTTGAATACGGGCAAATACTTTCACCTTAAGAATCGGTCAGGAATTTCTGCGGGATAAAAGACATGTGAAGAGTCGGACCAACTTTTTCACGCACACGACGTTCATTACCCGACAAGGATTTTCCTACCTTTGGACCGTTATAATACAGCCGCCGTTTACATGTTACTGCACCGGGAAGGGATTATACACTTTACCTCTACAGTGGCATTAGCAGTATCTCGTGCTGATGTACAACAGACGCTCTCCTTGTGTGACATCCAAGAGTAGTTAATTCACTATAACTCTAGTTAAGTCGTCGAGTCATGCGAATTAAAATACACAAGACTACGAAAGAGTGGGGAACGACGAGGATGTTCGTCTGTTTTTTCTCTTATGCGACAAATCCGCGCCGTTGTTGCACCCATCTCCGCAGCCGGTGAGGGCATTTGCGGGCACTTTGGCATCTCAGGTTCACATAAGAATCGGCAAGACGCCAACCTTCCCTTTCAAAGTGATTCAGACACGATTATCGTTCAAGTACTCTGAGACTGCCTTCCTTGAATAGGCGGACGCCGCAGCACGACGGCGCCGTTGCTCAGGGCATGGTCATCTGCGTGGGTGACCACAGTAGGAGGAAGTGTGTAGGCTTGCCGGTCGCGGACTGGCTGTCGAGTCCGGTGCTGCCCAGATGGCTATAGCGATGTGCTAAATCGAGTACACTGAAAATTCGACGGGACGATTTTCCTCTCCGTTTCAGTGCGGTCACCCCGAAGCAGTCGAGAAGCGTTGTACAGGACACTTCAGAACCCTCCCAAAATAGTGAGAACATATGAAGTTGCACATAATTATCACCACACTCCTACAGTGCCCCCGATATCAAACTGCGATCCTCAAAAATCGTTCCTAAATCTTGACACTCTTAAGGTTATCTGCGCACCGCGCCTCGAACAGATGCATGGTGGCCATCCAGTAGATGTTTTGGTGCAAGTTCATCAACGGAAACGAACTACTGTGTCGAAACGCAGTGGATCGAACGTTTCTGGAGTGCGTAAAACCTAATCGTGCGTGACAACGACCGTAGGCTGTTGGGTCTCTCTTCTCAAATCGCGCCTTTCGAGTTGCGGATTGGTCTCCACTCGGAGCACCTGATGGAGGATCAAGACATACACTGCATTTCGGTTTAAAGAACGCGGATACCTGCATTCCGCCCACACGGGAACCATTTTGGTCTAATACTCAGTTTCCAAGCGTGTAGTTGCAACAACATACGGAAATGTATTTATAACTGAGTGAAGGAGAAAGTCATTTCCGGGGTATTTGCCTTCATAGACTTTCGTTCCTCATGCCCAAGCGTTTCTTCGTTCACAAGAATATATTGAAAGCGTAACTGGCGGTGCTCTCTCGACGTGTATATATGGTATCCCCCCTCTAGTGATTTCGACATCATCCCTAGACATTTACATAAGGACATTCGCGCACAGCTGCAAATCACACAAAACGGTCACCATGCATGCACATTTATCTGTTTTCTATGCACCTGTTGGGAAATGGCCACCGACGCTTCTGAGGCTTCCTCAGAACCAAAGACCCCCATTTACAGGCAGCTCCAGTGTGCAACTTCAAGGGTCGAGAAGTGCCACCCCTACAAACGCACAAAACCTCTTTCGTCAGCACTCTCGGACGCAACGAGCGCTGCTCTCTCTACAAAGAAACAAGCAGTTTGTTTCGGGAAACGACAGACAGCGCCACTCTGCGATGGACTGTTTTGTGCCTGCCCTCTATTCACTTTGGTCCATCTTGAAACTGCAAGACTACACAGGTTCTGTATCCTAGGATTCGCTGATGCAATTCACACAAGTATATATATTTATACATACACACACATATACATGCGCGGATTCGTATCTACGTTTACTTTGACAGGTTGATGTAAAGATCTTCAAAGAACAAACACGCGCATATAAATGCATATATATGTCCTTGCGCGCAAGTCCTTTGAATCGAATTTCTCCTCCTGTATCACTTCTGGAGCATAGGACATCGACTGTTATTTGCCGCTTCGCCCTGCGAAAAAGAATTTTCACTTTTTCTCAGCCTCAAGGGCAGCACTCCAGTCCGAGTAAGAGCCGCGGTAGTTCAGCGTCTGGAAACCCAAATGTGCAAGCATTTCACAGCCCCTCGCTGATCGGATACCTGAAAAGAAAAACAGATTGTCGACGAGAGACGCCAGTGCACCAAAACGCGTTCCTTCAAACAGAAATAAAGTGCAAAGAGATAACCTTACGAATATATATATATATATATGCCTGCAGCTATTCTACGCCCACACACACTCGATCTACGACCAAGGTGTGCATTTGCCCTCGTTCACAGATCACCCTCATGAACGTTTGCAGACCCACCCGTCGACTGACAATACTAGTGTACCTATCCACACATATACATACACACATACATACATACATACACACATACACATATACAGACACGATCAATTCTATTTATGTACTTTAATTTCTAGGCAGGCACCGAAGTAAACGTGCACAAGGGCACAAAAGCAGTTTCTGTCAGTTTTCCAGGTACGTAGAAAGAAGTCCGGTGAGTAAGCGAGGAAGAACTTGGACACTGGATTTCTCTCTTCTCTCTCCAAAAGAGGACGGTTTACGGCTTAACTCTAAACTCTAGAGCGTCTCCCACCTCTTTGGCAGTAGACAACGATAGTGACGTCTGGATCGGGCTTCGGACGGTGGAATCTGGAGCAGGCAAGAAAAAAGAAAAGCGTCATAGAAATTCTGTCGAGGAAACAAGGAGTCTCTATGCACACCAGTTGTTCGACCGCAAACCCCTCACCAACCACACTGCGCTCCCCGGCTGTGAAGCAACGAAAGCCGGTTTTGCAACCAAACGAAAGAGAAACACAGGGCCTACACATCCACTTCCATTGCATGCATCTACGAGAAGTGATGGGAACACTGATACACCAGTTGATCCTCATTCGAACATGTGCACACATAGGTATCTATTGCTATTTGAATGCATCCGCAAGCCCGTTTTGTTCTACGTGTAAGTCTTTCGAATCGCGTAGATTTCGATGGAGTCTTTCGCAAAGAAAAGGAATAGACACACGTTCTCACACACACAGAGATATGCACATACCGACATACATACATTGCTGGATATATAAATGTGTATCAAGAGTTCTATATATGTAGAGATGTATGTACATTCTATCTCATCTCCACGGGGTAGAATCAGGCTCGTCGTTCTGACACCCAGTCCGGGGGTTTCGAGGACACGATTTTTGTCTCCAACAGGCGTTTGCTGGGCTCTGTTTCACTCACTCTTCCTCAAAGCACTTTGCATGCATTCTGAAAGCCTCCTCAAGGCGCCCGAGAGGAATGTTCACCGCTCCGGGTATGCACCCTAGAGTCTGTTAACACATTTGCGAGGAGAGAAATCGACAGCACTTGTGAAGAGTGACAGTTCCGGTATGAGAGGCAGTGGAATCTGTGGAAAAGCGAAACGAGGCTGCGCACAAAACTAAGCGTCCTGTCTCTCTAAAAAAAAGAAGTGTGTCCGTTGCTCTCGTGCTCTCCGCAACTCTGTCTGCAAATGTCTACACTTCGACTGGCGTTTTTCCTCACCAAGCGAAATCTCTTTATCAGAGCTCCGCACACCCAAACACCCACACACAAACTCCTGTCGCCGCTTCCAACTCTCGCATGCCCGCAGAGATCTCTACATATCCAGCCACTTGCGTCTATGCAGAAAATTGTAAGGCAGCTAAGTAAAACATGCATGCACGTACATAAGTATGAGTGTATGTATGTATGTAGGCTTGTGCTGGTATATGCATCTGCAGGATCTCGAGGCGTTCTAAGTGGGTGGAAGATATGGAAATAAGTCATGAAGCAGACCAAACGTACCTGAAGCTCTGCCGGTTCTCTGACGTCGACAAGGAAAAACGCTTTTCCGTCAAGAATAGATGCGCCTCCAGCTTCGCTCAAGCGTTGTACAAAACTGCGATCGACGTCAGAGACAGGAGACTTCTCGCCAGACGCGGCACTGCCTGTTGGAGTCGATGTGCCACCGCCGCCTCGCCCGCCCTCGACGGCTTGGGGGCTCCCCGAGAAACCTACAAGGAGAAGAAACGGGACCGCGACTGTTTCCGCGTAAACATGTTTCTAGGATATTACAGGATTCTGCATGCGCTAGCCCTGGTGTGCCGGACGTCGAAGGCACTCTGTCTCCGGGAGAGAGCGCGAAAAGGAGAAAAAACGCCACGGTCCGCAGTTCCTTTGCGGATAAGAGCGAGAGCAACGCACTGGGGTCTGCGTAGACCGAGGCAGATACGGAGGAGGTCGGAGAGGCAGAAGGCGGATACTCACGAGGAGTGGAGACGTCTACTCAGCGTTGAAGAGAGAAAAGAACTCGGAGACAAGCGAAGAAAACAGATTAAGAATAATGCCAGAGTCACAGTCCCCACAAAAACCTATAGCACTCTGGCGCTTTTTGGGGTGTCGTTGGACACGGATTCGTACCTCGCGCGTTTGTCGAAACTTTCCTTGCGAGACACAGAGGGATCTTTGGAAAATTTGCGTTGGGAGGAATTGAAAAACATGGACTCCAGCTACACAGACTGGGCTTCAAGGACGCCCCTACCGCCGCTACGCTTCCTTGCATGCACCCAGTCTCTCTGCTTGCCGTCGACCTGTCTCTGCGTCCTCCCTTGCCTCCGTGCTCTCGGTGTCCGGAGGCAGCTCCCGGGAAGAGTCTCCTCGCCTCAGGCACTCTGCCCCAGCCCCTGCACACGACGCGGCAGCTCGAAGCAGGAAGAGCTGCTGTCGAGAGAGGAGGTAGACGAGAGCCGCCGTCCACTGGTGCAAACGAGTTGAAGAGTCGCGTGCATCCGAGGAGAAACGAAGAAGAGAAGATACCGGGAGACGGAAGAAAACAGACATATTTTGCAGCGAGGGCTGTCAAACCCAAAGGATGCACGAGCACCATCCTGCCGGACACGGGAAAGTCTCCTTTATACGCGCGGTGTACAGACAGCAGAAACGCGCCTGTTACCGACCAGCCGCCCTCGCTGCGTTTGCAGGTCTCTAGAAAATGATTGGAGTCTCCGAGTGCTTTCGCGGGACAGGCTTCCCCTGTTGCATTCTTGCTCGCTTCCTCTCTCGCCCTCTGGACAGACTCGCCTCTCGGCGTCTTCGACTGTCGCGCCCGGCTGTCTCGAAAACGAGTCTTGTGCCTGGACTCGCAAAGACGCGGGTGTACATACAGCTCAGAGTCGCAGCTTTGCTGACACGAAAGACCGCTCCCAAGAGCTCTTTTCTGTGTAGAGTCTTTAGAAAGACAATAGAGCGGAGCAGAAAGGATCGCCTTCGCAAGGCTTTGCTCGGCTTGCCAGGAAATCGCACTGATATATGGGTCGACGGAGAAACAGCCGCGTCCCTTGCGACCCTCCAACGGCTTTTCCGTCTCCGCAACTTGTGCGGCTGAAAACAACAGGACACACTGGATTTGTCCGTTCCTGAACACACCACAGGAAGAACCGGGCGTTGGAAAGAATCTGTTCTCTGCTGCATCTCATCTTGTGGCGAACTGCCCGGAGCGACGCACATGCAAACGAAGAAGCAGCGAGGTTGTCTTGTTTTTGGCAGTGCATGCACGCGGCCAGAATGCGGCACGGCTAAGCCCATTCGGTGAGCAGACCGAGTGACGACAAAGAGAGTTTCAGATGTTGGATGCATTTCTCCACCGTTTTCTTTCTGCATCTTAGCGTGTGTGGATGGACAGCACGAGCGCATGCGCTTTTTTTAGAGTGTCTTTGCCTTCTCTGGACTTCCGTCCTCGTCTCTCTGAGCGAAGACCGGCGACATTTCAACGTGTCCACACTGCGAACCAGATGGAAAACAAGACAGAGAGATCCCCTTTTTGACGACTGACGCGTCTCACGGCTTTCTTCGACTCCAACTTTCGACAGGCAAAAACAAAGAAAACTCCGCAGCCTTGCCCGTTGCGTTTGTCTCGCCCTCGCTTGTCCTCTGGAGGCGAAGGGAACAGGCGCAGATTGCGACCTTGCAAATGCTGTGTGTTTTTTTTAACGAGGAAACGCACAATCTGTGTTGTGTTTGAAAAAAACATCGTAAAACAGAAGGAGACCCAGACAACTGGTAGACTGGCAAGCCGCTAGGGGAGCTGCTTTATCTCGAGATCAATCGCGTACTCTTTTCCAGGTCCTCTTTCCTTCCTAGCTCCTCTCTCTTTCTCTCCTCTCTTTCTCTCCTCTCTTTCTCTCCTCTCTTTCTCTCCTCTCTCGTTCGCTTTTTTCGCCGTTCAAGCGTTAGTCCGCCCTCTTCTCTGGTGTGTCGATTCACGGCCGTCTTGTCTGGTTGCGTCTCTCGTCGATTTCTTTGTCTTTCGTCAGCATGATTAAATTCATTCTGATGGTCAACAAGCAAGGCCAGACGCGCCTCTCTCAGTACTACGACTTCGTCCCCATTCCAGAGAGAGTCGCTTTGGAGGGAGAGTTGATTCGGAAGTGCCTCGGTCGAACAGAACTCCAGTGCTCGTTCGTTCAGCATCGACAGTACAGCGTGATCTACAGAAGGTGAGAGAAGAAAGCCGCGTGCCGACGGTTTCTCTTTTCTGTGCGGTACTCTGGCCGACCTCGCTTTTTGTCAGGCCAGGCTTCTGCCCCCTTTCTTCTCCCAGCCGTGTGCTCCTCTGGGTCCGATTTCCTCTCCTTTTGCTACCTCGACTTCTCTCTCTTCTTCCTCCCTCGTCTCATGTCTTTTCGCTCTTCTACTCGAGCTCTCGGACGCACGCGCGGCGACCCTGGAAAACCATAATCAGATTTTCTCTCTCGCGAGTCGCGTCTCCAGCGTGAGTGGCGTCGCTTCACCGGTGCGAGTGATACGCATGCAGTTGCATCCAATCCGGAAACATCCATGTTACCTGTTTGCCGGAGAGGGGCGTCCGTATTGGAAAACATATGCTTGCATGCAAGCGGAGCGAACATCGTAATGCCTTCACTGTGGTAGTCGCCGTGTAAATCGATCTTCATGTCGCAGCGCGCTGTCCCCAGGACGCCCGCGTCGGGGACTCTGCAGACAGAAAGAAGTTCTTTCTGCAGGAACATGCGCAGTTTCCTTTTGAGCTCATCCGCGGTCTCCTGGAAGTCTTCAGGCTCGTCAGACGCGTTTTTCTCGTACAGGATGTGGTGCGCGCCTGTTTTCTCAGATATGCGAGTCTTTACTTCATTGTCGGTGTGAAGGACGAGGAGCTGAACGAACTGGCGATTCTCGAATTTATTCACTGCCTCGTCGAGACCCTGGACAAGTTTTTCGAAAATGTCTGTGAACTCGACATCATGTTCCACTTGGAGAAAGCGCATTTCATTCTCGACGAAATGGTCATGGACGGCTGCATCGTCGAGACAAACAAATCTAACGTTCTGTCTCTCATCCACATGATGGACGCTGCCTCCAACTCGTGAATGTGCCGAAGAGAGTTCTCAGATTCATGTGTACAGACACCTGACGGTTGCGTCTCTCTCTCTCGAAAGGCCGAAGAAGGCACTTCGCTGCGTCCGGTCTTCCGAGGGAGTCTGTCGACTCCGGCAGCGACGGTTTGCCTCTGTCGTCTCCATGTTGATTTTTCTCTGGAGGTGTCATAACTCTACCTTTTTTCGTCCTGAAGGATCTCCTTTTCCGACGGTTGTCAGATTGTCGACGCGTTTCTATACGTTTCTCTACCTCTCTGTGTCGACCCGTTGACGTAAATCCTTGTCAGAATCGCATTTACCTCTCTCTGTCTCTCTCTACACTTCGAGCTCCCTAGGGTCTCTTTCTGTTTCTTTCTGCGGCTTCGTTTCTGTATCTTTATCTCCAAGGGAGAACGCGATTTCCTGGCGCGCTGGAAGCAAGGACAGAAGATTCCAGTTCGCTTCTCTTGCTAGACCGTTTTTTTCGTCCTCTCCTCCAAGCTCGCGCGTCGTCGGTCTCCTTTCCAGTTCCAGGTGCTCCAAGGTTCCTTCCTCTCGGTGACTTCCATGCAGACCCCCGGTGCTCATCTCCTGTGTTTGTTCTGCTTTCTCCGGTAAACAGACCATCTGCATCAGCGTGCATGCAGTCGGAGGACGCCTACCTTGTCTTCTGACTTTTGATGTTTTTTTTTCCCTTGGTGAAAGCTCTCGATTTTCTCCTGCATGCATGCATCCTCGCTCAGATCCCAGTGCCCAGTGTGTGGCCGGCGTCTCCGTTTTCCCCTCCGCTTCCTGTTTCTACTCTCTCCTTTTCTCTCTCCTCTCTTTCATCCTGCCTCTTTCTCAAGGAAAAAACAGAGTAGAGAGATCCTCTTTTCACCACAGTCTCTTTGTACGCTGTCCAAAAGGAACTCAAGGCGACATGAGCTCGAGCGCTGCGGCGTCTCTAAGGGGCACGCTCTCGTCGACGACAGCTTCACCCTCCTCTGTAGCGAAGGAGACTCTTAGCCCACACAAGCTTTTTACGCCACAAACGCGAACCCCGAATATAAGCCGTTCATGCCTCCGCCACTGCGCCTGTGTAGCGGGACCGCTCGTGTAGAGGCTTTTGAGCTCTGGAAATCTGTGGATGCACAAGAATGGATTTGGCAGTCCGAATCCTGGAACATGGTCGAGAAGTCCGTCGCCTCCACAGGTGTCAGAGAATAGAAGCCTCGCCTCTGCTGGAGGGTGGAAGAGACAGAAACCGGTTGTTTGCAATTCGAAAGTGAAAAAAGACAAGATTTCAGCGAGAGACAACACGGGCAAATATTCAGGACTCGGAAAATCTGAGTGAAACGAGCAGCTGCTGTTGAAACGTAGAGAGGATTCTGAAAACGAAGAAGGATGTTTCAAAATTGAGGAAGTCTGAACAGAGACAACAGCAGCGGTTGCTTCTTGTGGGCTCTATCTTTGTTGAGAGTTTAGGGTGCTCTCGATGCATGCAAGTCCACTGCGTCGAGGCGTCAGCGCCTGCCCGTCTGTGCCATGAGAGGTTTCTGTGAGACTTGCAAGCTCTTCTGCTTTACAGGGTCGTTGTCTTCTAGGAATGCATTCTGTTGACAGAGAAGGATCTCGACATCGTTTTTGCTTGTCCTCACATCGGACCAAACCAGCCTTTCGATTCTCCTCGAGGGTGGCTTCAACTACTTAAATGCAGGGAGAAGATACGCGGAAGTTTCGATGCAGTAAATATATATATATATAAGTATATATATATATATATATATATAAATAATAGCCCATATATTGTATGCGCACGCGCCTGCAGATAGTATATATAGGTGTACACATGTAAACGTGGATTTATGGAATGCCAGCGCGGACGGGAGTGTGGTGTAAACTGGCCAATGGAAGATCGGAGAGGAGGAAGACATTTGTGTTCTTTGTACTTTTGTCTTCCTTTGTGGCATGCTGTATTCGTTGGTGAGCGCCAGAGTCTCGCGGCTTTGCGGCGCATCGCAAAAGTTGCATTTGAAAGGAGGCACGTAACCGGTCGAAGTAGACCAGCTCCGCTTTTTTTTTTCAAATTCGCTCGAACATAAAAGAGAATTACGCTTCTCGGTGATTACGGCTCGACGCCGAAGTCTCGAGAAGTCACTTGGTTGCATGCGCCCACTGGTCCTTGGCTAGTCAGTCGCTCTCCCGCTTTTCCCAGTGAACAGCTTTCGTGTCGATTTTTTTCTTCGTTCTCATGGGACTTTGTTTTTCCTTTCGTTTCTTCCACCGGGAAGCCGCAGAAACGCTTCGGTCCGCCGCCTGCACCCTCCCTTTCTCGGCGAGACTGTCCTGTGTGCCGCGCCGTTGCTTGGAATGCCACAGGCTTTGTGTGTCTCCGTTCCTCCATTTTTGAGCACATCCACAGACATCCACTTTTCCGTCTCTTTTCCTTGGTTCTTCTCGCCCGTTCCCGCGCTTGCTTTTCTGTCTTCACCTTTCCTCTTCTCGTCCTCGGTACTGGTTGTCTTCTTCCTCATGCCGTGACGTCTCTTCCTTCTGCGATCTTTCTCGCGATGTCGACCGTCTCTACTCCTCTCTTTCGGCTGCTCTCCGATTCTTCTTCCTCATCCTCCTTTCCGTCCACACCTAGTCTGCGTTGTCGAAGGCGGCTCGCGAAGTCGGTGGATTCTGCAGCAGCGCAGAACGCAACGGCAGGTTCCCGGACGCTGCAGAGACAGAGACATCTTTACTGGAGAACTTGTGGCGTCGTCTCCGTTGTTTATCTCCTCTTCCACTCTTTCCTCGGTGAGTCCTTTCTCCCTCGAACGCATCCTCCCCTCGTACAAGCCCAAATCAGTTCTGTCTCCACGTCCGGCATGTCAGGATGCGTGCATATGTTCTCCGACGCAAGTTCTTGCTTTCAGTCACTGCCGCATGCCCCGTAGCTCGTCGTCGTGCGAGAGTGCAGAGTGAGAGGTCGCGAGGCGGCTTGCTTTCTCCATTCTCGTTTCTTGTCGTCTCTGACTTCTTGCTTTTCTCTCGCTCACTCTCTCGAACGCGGTCGCAGCGACAGAGTGCGCCCTCTCAAGCGCGGAGTGGGCACCGCGGCCCAGAGAATCCTGTGAATCTCCACCTCGCGACAGAGTTTCTTCTTTTGTTTCAGGCGTCTCCGGAGGTGACCAGGTCGCCGTCGCGGGCAGCGGCTTATGCCAAGACCATTTCCCGAACGACCCCGCCGTGTTGAATTACTGTCAAAATGGAGCAACATGCAATGTCCAGCTCACTTCCGGTCAGCTGAAACGGGTGACGCGTCTCTGGCATCCGACGTCTGCTCGGCTGCCGCAGCTGCGGTCGATCGCGCCGATGTACTGTAGAAACTTCACAGTGATGCAGGTGGAGAGACGCGCCAACGGAGCATGCAAGCGTCTGTGTCTCTCTTCTAGGGATGGACGCGTAGCTGCAGACCCCCGTTCACAGATGGGAGTGCACATGCGTAGCTGTACAGGCGCAAGTGGACAACCATGTCAAAAACATCTGTCTTGCGCAGATCTGGTCGAATGTCTTGCATTAGCGGCGAGAAGCAAGTCACTCCCCAGAGTCGACCCAGAGCTCTTGAACACCCCCAGTGTGACTGACGCAACGCTTCCTCAGTTTCACTCCAGCGTCCGAGATCCTTTCTGTCTCTTCTCTCTTTCTTCAGTCCTTGCAGGCGTTTGTGCATGCTGTTGTCTCTCTCTTGTTGCTGCGAAAACTCGGGAAAAGCCTGACTCCTTTCACAGCCCACGATGGCCGTCCTCTTCACACCTGTGTCTCCTGCGTTCCTCGCTTGCACTTGCAGGACAGCTTCTTCAGATCATCTGCAACTGCGCCGAACTCCAGACAACAGAGTATCTCTACGCTGGCCCGAGTTGCTCCATCAAACAAAAGCTCGCCTTTGTTGCTGGCTCTTGTACGCTTTCTCTGGGTTTGCATGCACACTCTGCGCTCGGCACATTTGATTCGCTTTCCCCCAGTTCGCATTTCGACTCGCCGCCGTAGAGCAGGGATTCAAAACCTCTGCCTGCCTCTCTGTGGCGAGGCGCCGGTGTTCACCTTTGCTGCTGCTCCTTCAGCGTCCACTGTTGCTTTTGCTGCCGCCTCTTTCGTTTTCTTGTGTTTTTTGACGAGCCGCGTTTTTGCCTCCATGCCGAGCGATGGCGTCTGCGTACGAAGACTTTCCAGCGCATCTCCACTGAAAGTCTTCGTACGCACCCAGGTCGGCTTCCAGGGCCGCCGTCGCTGAGGTGTATGTCCAGAGCCTCTAAACAGCTGCTGTGTGGAGCTCCAGCGCGGACTGCGTCGACCCTCATCGCGCTTGTTCCTCTCTGTTCGATCTGTGGCTGTGTGTCTGTCGCTCTGGAGCTGGGGTTCGGTCTCTTTTTGGCCTCACATGTTCCCACAGAGTCTTGCGTTTCTTTCTGACTTGTTTCACTTGTCTTCCTGGATGCGTCTCGTGCATGCGCAGGCGGCTGCCTCGAGAGGTCTGGTCTCCGACGAAGTAGACAGAAAAAAAAGCGACTTTCTTCCCTGTCTTGGCTGTCCTTTCATGTTTCCTCTGTGATTCCCGCAGTCGGCACGAGCGTGCGCAACACTTCGTGGCTGGAAAATCTGCTCGGCTTGAACTCCTGGAAAGACGTTCCTTCCCGAGTCGCCTCCTTCTGCTACACGGTGCCTTGCCCCAGTCCAGACGGCTCCAGCATCTAAGCGAAAAAACACTTGTCCTCACCCCTGTCTTCACCCTCGCTTCCTCGCTCAGCACATTCATATAAACATATATATATATACATATACTGTGATTATAAATGCATATATATACATATATATATACATATATATATATATATATATATATATATACATATATGTATGTATGTATATGCTTGTTTGTGTGACGTTTGTAAGGGGTGGTGTCTGAACAGTCTTAGTTGTGTACATTCGTGTCGCCTATTGACTTTCTTCTTTTCTTTGGTCTCTCTGCAGTTTCAATTTCACACTTTCAAAGATGCAGTATGGAAAGGGAGTAGCTGCCGTCAATGCATGCAGCTGTGTGCAAAGTTTTCTATCTTCATCGAAATGCGTTTCACCATGGATTTGAGCTCCATCCATCCACCCGCGGGAACCGGTACTCAAATGCATATCCATATATATATATATATATAAGTATAAATAAGCACATTCGTATCCAATATATATAAATATTTATTCTTTATATGTATTTATATTTATGTATTTAGGATGTTTCTTGTGTGGAACTGTGGAGCGAGGGGTTGGAGTTGACTGAGTGGTGCAAAGATACCTTTCGCCTTTTTTTGCATGCATGCGAAGCCGATCGCTTTTGTGTTTCCAGCTGGTCGACTCGATTTGCGTTTTCTGGCTTCTACCGTGGCTCACTTTTCAGATTTCTCGGGCCTACAAAACCAGCAAAAAAACTCGAAGTTGCCTTGTGCCCACTGCAGAGAGACACATGCGTGCAAATGGCCGCGCTGACCGAGTCCTATTGATTATATAAATATACAAGTATACAAATATATATATATATATATGTCTACGTACGTATATTTGCAATTGTCAAACCTATATATATATATATATATACTTATGGATTAGATAGCTGTTTTATTCTCGAGAGAACGACAGCGGCGTCGAGAACGGGGTCTGTTTCCAAAAACACAAATGCGACGAGAACGGATGATAGTTGTAGAAGCGAAGAGAGCCCAAAATTTCGGAATTCGTTTACTTGTTTTCAGGTTTCAGTTGCGATAGTTGAATTCGCAGAAAAACGACATTTCCACGCATGAGCATGCACCACCGTTTTGGAGTTTTGGACCAAGCAAACGCAAACAGACACCCAGTCTTTGCTCACCTTCACGCATATTCTCTCCATATACATATACATGTGTACACAGGTATATGCATACAAAAAACATGCATCTAAATATAAATGCATATATATATATATATGTATAAATATTTATTTATATAAAAAACATAAGTGTATTGTATTTGTGGGAAGACTAATTTTTTGAAAAGTCTACTTTTTCGACGCTTTACGTTTCGGTGCACTTGCTGGCAAAATGGTTATGGACTTTCCACGTTTTCTCTTTTCTCTTCCTTGAGTGCCTTCGTCTTGAGCGTCTTCCTTTCCATCTTTCTTTGCATGCGTTCGCGTGGACTTTCTCGTAGCTTGACTCTCCGGAGGCGCGAGGGGCGAGGCGACAGACTCCTCGACAGCTGAGGAAGTTGAAGCTGGTGGACCTGCTGTTCTGCCTCTTTTTCTCTCTCTTTGTTCGGATTCCTCCGCATGCGTTTCTGCCGCTTTCGTCTCAGAGTCACCTGCTTCATCAGGTTGTTGCGCCTTCCCTGTTGCACTCGACGATGTCACCTTTTCTCCCTTGCCTGACGTTTCCTTCTCCGAACGAACGCCCCTACGAGGCGCTCTGCCTCCCGACTTTCGAGCACCTTTCTGCTCTTCTGACTCCTTTTCAGCAATCCGTACCTCCGATTCAGTGCCCATCTCTCCTCCTCTTTTCGCCTCTTCTTCTTCTCCTTTGTCATCTTCTTCTCCTTCTTTCACTTCCTTCTCTTCGTCTTCTCCTTTCGCCTCTTCTTCTTCTCCTTTGTCACCTCTCTCTGCTTCTTTCACTTCCTTCTCTTCTTCGACGGCTTCCTTCTCTTCGTCTTCTCCTTTCGCCTCTTCTTCTTCTCCTTTGTCACCTTTTTCTGCTTCTTTCACTTCCTTCTCTTCTTCGCCTGCTGCCTGTGAGTCTTCTTTTCGGTGCCGTTCTTGCTCTCCTCTGGGCTTCGGCTTCCCTTCATCTCTTCCTTTTCGTGTTGCGCTTCTCCTGTCTTTGCCTGGCGCGCGCGGAGGCGGACGAGGAGGAACAAACGAGTGGGGAGGAGGCGCAGGAGGAACAGAAGAGTCTTCAGAAAGGAAATTTGCGGGAACGACCAGAGGCGCCGCCGCCAGGCCGAAGCGGCCCTGCAAGCTGACAGGCTCCTGCGGTCGCGGTAGCAAACTCCTCGAAGAAGATGAAGATGAAGACGCAGAAGATGAAGATGCAGAAGATGAAGAAGATGCAGAAGATGAAGAAGATGCAGAAGAAGATAGAGAAGAGGGGATGTTGAGTTGCTTTTTGAGTTCTTCCACGCGAGCGACAGCGCGATTTTGGACAACCGTGAAAAGTTGAGAGACGTCGGGGACCAGCGTGCATCCTGCGGGTACAGGTTCTTGCCGTCCTGCGAAAGGCTCTTTCCTCACCTAAAAGAAAACAACGGTTCACTCTTTTTCGAACGGACATTCATTTCCTCCCCGACGCACTCTCACGCTTTCCTCCTCTACTCGTCTCTCTCTCTCTTTTCTCGTCTGTGTGGACTCTGTTCGACGTTTGCCCGACAAGAGCTTTTGAAAGTGGAGACTTTCTGCCTCTGGCGTCCGTTCGCCGCAGTCACACACACACATGCAGAGCGGTAGAAACTTCTGGAAGGAGCCTTCTGGATTGAACGTCACGGGAAGGACAGAGCCTCGAACTCTGAACGCTGTCTTCGAAGACCCAGGAGGTCACCTACCCCGAACCAGTTTGAGAACCATGCCTTTTTCTGTCCTCCTGCACCCCCTCCAAGGCTCTTTTTCTGAGCCGCAAAACTGTGAACGGTTTCGAGATCTTGTGAGACTGTCTCCCTCGGCACTTGTGCTCGAAGTTCAGAACTTTGTCACATGAGTGACTCGCGGACTCCACAGGTTTTGGTGAACAAACAGAGCATCGCCTGAAACGAAGCAATCATTGCGATGGAAGAGTCACGGAAACATACGCTCTCTTGGATCCCCCCGAATCTCTGCGTCTCCCCTCCACGCCATGCGAGAGAGGCGCTCTGCGGGAAGGCACACGGTCCTTGAAGAGTGTTTCCTGTTTGGGGGATCTCTCGCTTTTCCAGAAAACGGCACCCAGGCTTTGAAGGCGCCTTTTGACGCTTCTCTGCTCGCCACCACCGTCGCTTTCTTCTCAGCTGTCCAGGTCTGTTTTTTGAAACTTCATTCGTTTTCTGTTTCTCCTCTCTTACTGTTCGAGTTGTGAAGAAGGATTCTTCGTCGAGCTGGAGGGCCAGCTGCAGGGGTCGCTTCGCGAAGTTTCTCATCACAGGCCTTGTCTCAGCGCAGTTTCCGAAGAGCGACCACCGTCCGAAGACGTACAGACCTGAGGGGAGGAGGTGCCAAGAGGAGAAAGAGAAGAGCTGTCAGTTCCGCTTTTCGCTGTGGCTTCTTTTTCGCGTCTCTGCGTTTGTCTCTGAGCTGGCGTTCACTGCCTCTGCATTTCCTCACCGAGCCGCGCCCGCGAAACCGCGACAATCAAACGGCGAACGTCTCGAATGTGACCGACGCGCTCCGTGCGAACGAGCGAGAGAAGAATGTCTGAAGAGAAAAAACAAGAGTCCAGTCACCCTGATGCTGCGCCCGGGATTCCACGCTCAACGTCGGTACTTCGAACGGCAATATACCACAGTGGAAACACACTCCTTCATATGCCTGCACAGAACTAAGCATAGTTTTATTTATATAGACCGAGACAGAGAAATAAATATCCGTACATGTGCATATGCAGCTACTCGGTGCGTTGATACAAGCCACCGCCTCTCAGTCTCAGCTCCGTGACTGCAGCGGCGCAGGCCGCCACACACACAACAGTCTGTTTGTCGCCTTTCTCTTTCTTTGAACTTACAGTCATTTTGCATGCCTTGGTATTTGTCGACCGTGGCGACGGCTTTGGGGAGGCCGATTGCTGGGTTCCACGCGCATCTTTGATGGAGGACATCTGAGATGAGAGCGAGCTGTCCGTTGTACGTTGTGAGGATGCTGATGGCTTCGGCTGGATACCCTGTCAGCCGCATGTACATGTAGAGCGCCACAACGGCTTCAGCTTCTCCCAAGTTCTGGTAGAAGTACGGCAGCGGACTGGTTTCGCCTTTGCCTGCGTGATCCTCGACGTTGATGAACTGGAAGTCGAAGGAGAGTCCTGGATTTGCGGTGATGTACCTTTCGCTCTCCACAACGGCAGGCAGATTCCCCAAACGCCGGTAGTTCCACGAGTAGAGCGCCGCGAGCGACGGCCGGGCGCGTCCCTGCATGTCCAGCTCGAGCGCTGGCGAGCGCAGACGAATGAAGCGAGAATACAGCGACTGGTCCAGTCGCGAGTACTTCTGAAAGGCCTGAGAAACGCGACGCGCAGGCAGACGAAGCAGGCGTCGACGCGGAAAGACGACAGGAGGGCAGACACGGAGAGAACGCGCGAGCGAGAGAGAGAGAGCGAGGACGGAGAAAAGGAAGGCCTGTATGCTCAGGAAAAAGACGGAAGAGAGGACCCAAGAAAAGAGGAGAAAGGGAAGAGAGAGAAGAGAGGGAAGAGAGAGAAGGGAGGGCAGTCTCAGAAATGAACGAAGAAGAAAGGACTTCAGAGAAGGTGAAGCACCAGGCGAGAAGACCTCGAGGGACGTCGACCCCCCCCCCCCCCTCCCCCCCCAAAACAATACTTTCTCTGGCCTTCCCTCCTCCAAAAATTCTCTGCGCTCGACTCTCTCTAGAAAAAAACAGCTAGAAGAAAAAGGCAGCCAAGTGCTTGGTTTTTTCGTTACCCGATGCTTGACAATGGGAGGCAGTTGGTGGTGATCTCCAATCAGGACTACACGCTTGAGCCTGCTCACGCCTCCACGCTCAAGCTGCTGCAAAAGCATCGGAATAAATGTTTCCACTTCGAGGATCTGCGCCGCCTCTTCAATGATCAAAGTGTCATACTGGAACTTCAGCCCAACGAGATTTTCGCGGGTCATCGCTGCATGCGTGCAAGTCATGGCGATCATGCGCGCGTGTTTCCTGAAAGAAACGAAACCTCGAAAAAACCTCGCATTTGCCTCAAACTTTCAACGCCGTGTCTCCTCGATATTGACACACACTCAGATGTGCATCTACTCCCTCGCTAGCCGCCTCGTCGAACTTCGCGGGAGTCCTCTGAAGAGAAGCTGCCTGCCCGGTGTCTCTCGCACTCGAAGGCTCAATGCTTCCATATACGCACAAATACCACATACATGCATATATATATATATATATATAAATATGAATATAAATATACGTACAAATTAATATATGTGCGTGGAAATATATATATATATATATATGTATACATGTATATACAAATACCTGCATGTGTATACAGGCACACACTTATACGTGTATATATATATATATGTCTAATGCGCTCCTTACGTGATAAGGTAGTTGGCGCGGTCGCCGGCAGTGCGAAGGAGCTCGAAGGCGCGGCAGTCGTCGATTTGTTGGAAGATTCTGTCGATGTATCTGAAGCAGCATTCCGCCATCTCTTCGTCCTTGGCCTTGTCTTTCACGAACAAAGGTTGAGGAGCGTCCGCGAAGAAGAGTGGAAAAGGAAAGAGAAGCTCGAAGTAGGTGTGCCTGAACTCGCGCATGGCTCGCTGCGACGCAAGAGAGAGGCCGCCAGAAAACACCGTGCAGAAGCGGCCGAACGAAGACGACTCCACACTCTGAGGAAGTCTAGGAAGGAAAAGGGGAATAACGCCTTTTGAAAAGAGAAAAAAATCGGAAAAAATTGTGAAAAATCATGAAAAAACTGTGGCAGGGAATCACCTGTTTTCCTGATCCGAGGAGAGGTCACTTTCACTTAGACAGCGTGCAGTGTTGACAAGTTAAAAATCCGGGCGTTCAATGCTCGAACCTCTTTTGACCATAGACCGTAGTCGTCTCCTAGCGTACCACTGGATCCCTGTTGGAAAGCATGTCTTCCCTACTTTCTCCAGGTGTTTCTCTTTTTTCTCCCTTTCTCTCGTCGCCCAGCTTACCACCGGATCAACAGAAATGCATGCATTCTCATCTTGTTCCTGTTCATCTCCATTTGTTTCGTGAGCGTCTTCTCCCTGCACTTGTCTCGCCTTCTCCACCTTGACGACCAGGGGCGTTCCGCGCTCTTGTTCGAGATCTGAGAAAACCTGTGAAACGCGGCTCCAGAACGCGTTTTCTTCCTCCTCGTTTACTTCTTCTTCTTCGTCTGCATGCACCCGTCTGTGTTTCTCCTCGAGGAGTTTCATTCTGCGAACGAGTTTCCGAAACCTCTCCATTCTGAAGAGGACGTGGTATCTGTAGAACTGGAGAGCCGTCTCGCAGGAGAATCCGACGTCTCCGACGGAGAGCCCAGGTGCGTCTTGTTCCTCGAGAGATCTTCCGAGTTTCTCCACTTTTTCGAGCAGCTGTTTTCGGCGCTCCAGGACCATGTTGACTCTCCCCTGCTTCGAGAAGGAGAAGTCTTCCACTTCGTCGTCCAAGTCTCCGATCTTTCCAACTGCTCGTTCCCGACTCTCTGCATACAGGTCCTGTTCGCCTCGACCCAGCCGAAGGAGATGCGTTTCGTCCACATCCAAGTTCTTGATTTTCCGGAACAAATCGTTCAACGCTGCGTTGCTGTGGGAGACGAGTAAAACCTTTTCGGAAGGGAAGTTGTGGTAGAGAAGATACGCGAGATGCGCTGCCGTGTCTGTCTTTCCACTTCCCGGAGGTCCGACGACCATCGTCAGTCCAGGTTGCAGACCCGAGAGGAGACAGCGAACTTGCTGTGGAGTGAAGCTGAAGACAGAGCCGCAAACATGGGGAGATCCTCGCTCAGGCAAACAGAGAAGGTGGGCAAACGGCGATCGTTTGAAACAGGTCCCATCGTCCGCAAGAGCCGGCCAAATGTGGAACAGGAGTTTCTCCGACCAAAGTGGAGTCACATCTTCGAACTGGGGGAACCGTTCACGAAAGAGAGAGAAGAGAAACGCAAACACCCCCGCTCCCGTCCTCTCGAGGAAGTCAACGTTCCGGACGACCCCACGGCAAGCTCTCACAAAAAGCGGTGCAGCTTCGCCTTCAACATGATAAACGAACAACCTGCTCTGTGCGGGCAGGAACTCCACACTGAATGCACCTGAAGGTGAACTCGGAGCAGCGGAGAAGAAGGAAAAACGCAAGAGAGGAAATCACAGCAGACGAAAAAACCGAGACGACACAGGTGGAGACAGGAAGAAGAAACGAAGAGAGGAGACGGGGAGAGAGGAAGGGAAGCATGCACCCGGAAAGGCGAGAAAAACTCCACGAAGATCGAGAATTCGAAACAGGTCCTTTCCGGCTATACGGCAGCTGCTCCAAAAAGCAATCATGTTTGCCGCGTTTCGCCGCATCGAGGTCCGTGCTCCACTTCTTCTCGCAACATCTCTTTTCACCTTCTCAACCTGCACCGTGTTCTCTGCCCTTCTTCTTCTGCATCTTTCCTTAGCCTCTCCGTCCCCTTCCTTTCTCGTCTCCCCTTCCTTTCTCGTCTCCCCTTCCTTTCTCGTCTCTCCTTCCTTTCTCGTCTCTCCTTCCTTTCTCGTCTCTCCTTCCTTTCTCGTCTCTCCTTCCTTTCTCGTCTCTCCTTCCTTTCTCGTCTCTCCTTCCTTTCTCGTCTCTCCTTCCTTTCTCGTCTCCCCTTCCTTTCTCGTCTCCCCTTCCTTTCTCGTTTCCGTTTCCTTTCTCGTCTCCCCCTCTTCGCGGACCAGAGCTGCCTCTCGTCTTTTTACCGGATTTTGTTTGTGTGTCGGACACAGTCTGGATACGGTCCGACGGCGGGAAGGGTGTATGTGCTGGCGCGGACTTTGAGAGCTGGCCATCCAGTTGGGTCTCCTTTCTCGGCCGGCTCTGCGTCTCGGACGTCCAGGACGAAGGGAGGACTCGCGACGTTCCCTTCTGTCTCGAGCTCTGCTTCGGCGAGCGCCTCGCGCAGGTGGACCAAGTCGAGGAAGGTATCTCGGAAGTCTAGGCGACGCAGCCGAGAAGGGAGACGAAAGAACTGAGCACTCCCAGGGTCTCCGAAGCCGAGGAAGAGGTCGTGAAGCCAGGCCGGAATGACGACGTCCTCGGGATGATTCATCAGCGACCGAATGGTGGAGAGCACGGCTTTGAAGGTGTTGTGCTTCGGATGTCGACGAATCACCAAGTTGAAGCAACTGTAAAAGTCCTCGAAACCTTCCTCCTCCATTCTCAGAACATCTCGGCTGTACTGATTCGGATCGAGAAGAACGCGAAGCGTCCGCGCCGTCCCCATAGGCATGCGAGCTGCGCAGGCACACCGTCGGAAGAAACGGAGTCCAAAGAAAACCGCGTGAGACGGTAAGAAGAATCGTTTCAGGGGAACAAACGAGGGAACAAAGGAAGTCACACAAGGCGCCACACGAGAGGCGCAGCGACAAAATCCGAAAGAGGACGCGAAAAGTGGAGACAGACAACGAAGGCGAAAACAATTCTCCGCAAACTCCGACGAAACGAACTGTGGCCCAGAGACTCTTCACGGCTCGCTTTCGTTTCCTTTGGAAATGTACAAAACGCGAGAAATCGAGGAAAGGAAAAAACACCAACAGACTTGGCCGCATGCAGCTCAAGCCAGGAAAGGCAGCGGCAGAGAACTGCGCCACCAAGAGAACGCGAGAATCGGAAAGAGAGCAAAACCTCCACGTTAAAAAGAGGACGTTTGGAGACTTGATCGGAATCCAGATAAAACGCCTTTTCTCCGGTTTGCGTCCACTGCTTTAACCTCGAATTATCCTGCAAGCACTCGAGTTTCTAAGCCGCGTATCGTTCGCCTTTCTTTCTTCGCGCTCTCGCGATGCGCCGAATCTCCTGCCTCCTCTTCCTACCGACCCCCCCCCCTTCTTGCTTTCCTCGGCAAGACGGCAAAACTCACTTCATCCACACAAACTGCATAGGGCCATGTTTGTGTGCAAACTGCATAGGGCCATGTTTGTGTGCAAACTGCATAGGGTCATGTTTGTGTGCAAACTGCCTGTGCTTCGTCGGCCTTACGTTCGAGGGGATTGAATTCGCTGATGACTTTTCCGTCTTCGTCGAGGACCTCGACGACCTCGCAGCCGCGCAGGACGACGACTCCGAACTTTTCGGGGAACTGATGCACCTGTTCGAGCTCTTGCAGGCGCCCTGTGTACGCCTCTTTCGGCGCGACGATGGCGACGAGGAAGAGGACGTCGAACTGTCGCAGGGCATCCCACTCACGCGCGACTTGCGGCTTGAGGCCGGCGAGGTCGATACTCAGTTCCGCTCGCACTTCTGCCGGAACTGTCTCTCCAACCTGCAGAGAAAAGGTCTCGACTCTTCTTTGAGGCATTCAACGCCCCACGAAAAAAAACTGAGACGCCCTTCGGAAAAAAGATGCGCAACACAAGATCACCTCTGCAAGAGTCCTCCAGACTCTGCCGCTCCACGGAAAACGGCGGATCGAAACACAAACCACGGTGCGGAAGGAAGAGCGAAAGGCAGCCTTGCGCGGGAGTTACGTTTTCCTTTCCTGAGTTGCGTTGTGCTTCACACGCAGTCCGCTGGAGGTTATTGCGTCCGCTGAAGATCCGCGCTCCAAGGAGGAAGCAGGGGATGACGCAGGGTACAGACAGAGTTGACTAAAGAAGATGGAGACGAGAAAGGTAAATTGAAACCCCCAGAGAGGAAGGAACAGGACAGAAGAGCGACGAGGAAGGAGACAACAAAGAACACCGGGAAAAGCCAACGCAGAGTGTCGAGAGACGACCGCAGACAGAAGAGGTTTTCGTTCGCTTCTTCTCTCGATAAAATGTTATTCTTGCTCTTTGCCTTCCTCCAATACTGACGCATTCGTTGTCCTGTTTGTCCATGTACCATCTCCACTCTCTCATTGCTCTCCTCTTGTTCCCCTTCCACTCTGCTCATTTCTTCTTCTCTTTCCTCCCGCTCTTGTTCCTCGCATTGCGCCTCTCTTCTCTCTTCTCGCTCTCCTTCTGCCGTGTGCTGGCTCTGTCTCCTCTGTCGCTCTCTTCGTCGACTGCATGTCTTCTGCTTGTCGCTTGTCTTTGAGATAGCGCTGTTTCGATCGAGTTCTCACCTTAGGTTTCTCGACTGCGACGACAGAGAACCGCTGCAGCTCAAGCGCCATACGCGCGCTGCCCTCAAAAACTGTTCGGCCTCCCCCAGCGTCCAGAGCACTCGAGTCCGCGTACACTCCAGTGACGGCAGAAGGCGCTTCCTTCCTCCTCGGCTTCATGCGGAAAATCGCGTCTTGAACGTCTTCGCGGATTTCGTAAATCGACTCCAGTCTGCAGAGAAAAAAATGGAAGAGGTCCAGAGACAAGACTCGCCGCCCGCCAGAACGAGACAACAGACATGCCGGGAGAAAGAGACCTGCACAGAGAGAAAAGGGAGGGAGAGAAAAGAAGGGAGGGAGAGAAAAGAGAGAAACGGAGACTACGACGCACAGGGACAACGAGAGGGAAGCTGCGAGACAGAGACGCCGAGCTGGCGACCACGAAAGACGAAGAGAAGAGCTAAAGGAAGGAGAGGAAACGCATGCGAAGGAGAGAACCGAGACGGAGACTTCAGAGACGGAGGAGGGGAAGCGAGGGAGGCTAGGCGCGAAAGACGACCAGAGAGACAAGAAAGAAAGAACGAAGGATCGGAAACGAATGAGGCTGTGTCTGTGCACCTGAAGAGGTTGAAGTTTCTGAGGAGATAGTCATGAATGGTGAGAAATTGGAGATTCAACTTGGGTAGGGCCAAGGCTGTGTCGCCGGTGTACTGGTCTGCAGGAAGAATTGCTTCGTTCCACATCTCCTCTTCAGAGGGGTACAGAGAGAGAGCGTTGAGTTGCTGGATCTGATCTGGGCGACGCTCCAGATGGTGACACAGAGTCTCCGTGAGAAACTCGCGAATCCACTTCTTCGTTCGGCGCGAGTGCGGAGGCAACCGCGCGTAGAAAGCCGCGAACGTCGAGGAAGGCGCGACCTCCGGACGGGGGGCGCCTGAACAAGAAAATCGCGAGAAGAAGGAAACTCAACGGAACGGCGAGACGACGAACAAACCCAAGAGACCGACAGAGAGCAAGACGCACATACCTAATACACATCTACATACACACATGGAGTTACACACATATATATATATATATACGTATGTATATATATATATATATATGTAGGTATGTATGTATATGTGTATGTAGGTATGTATGTACGGTTGTGTAGAGACCGCGCGAGGGGAGAAGCATTTGAGGACAGAGAAAAGGAAGTGACAAAGAGATAAAAGAACGGCACAGGGGAAACGTTGCGACATAAACAAAGTAGCAAAGAGGACAATCCGCTGGAGAGAAGGCCGTTCGTGCGAAGAAGGCGTTTCGGAACATCAGAACTCGCAGCGCGGTGGAAGAGACGAACAACTCGCTTCTTCAGATTCGCACCTGGGAGAGTTTGAGGGTCGACAAGGTTCAGGTGGGTGGCCATCTGCAGGAGAGTGAGGAGCTCCTGTTTGTCCAGAAGCCCACGAAGTTCGGCAGGCGCGTCGATCGCCGAAACGGCAGCGAGCGCCGGCAACTTGAGCGCAGGAATGTCCGACGAAAGTGAGAAACACAACCTCTGGAAGTCTGCCACTCGCCTGTAGTGAGCGTCCACGCACTGGTTCGGCGTCAACGGCAGACCTGAGAGAAGAGACGCCAGAGAGAACGGACGCATGCGAAAAAGAGGCGACGAAGGAAAGGGAGAATAGAGAATGAGACCCCCGAAGCAGCGAGCAATCAGAAAACAAGAGAAAAAGCACTGCACAACCTGCCCATCCAGACATTCAAAAAGAACATGACTGCATGCATACACACATAGATACAGATACGTATATGTGTACATATATTTATATTTATATCTACCTATATATATATATATACTCATATGTGTCGACTACTACACTGACATGGACCTATGTAGTATATATATATATATCTATTTATATATGTATATATATGTATATATTTATATATATATATATGTATATATATATATGTATATATATATATATGTATATATTTATATATATATATATATGTATTTATATATGTATATATATATGTATATATATATATATATATGTATATATATGAATGTAGGTATAGAGAAAAACGCGTTTATGATGATATGAAGGACTGGGTGAGTGTCGAGGAAACAACGGTTTGGTTACCTGAGTCATTGTCGATTTCGAATCGACTGTAGAAGTCGAGGAGCTCGACCATTTGTTTGTAGACGCCGGCCTCTGGAGTCTTGGCGAGGGCTGCCATGCGCGCGCGGACGACCACATGCAAGTCGTTCAAGAGAGGCAAAATGCATCTCCTTGTCGGCAACTGGTTTTCGAGATCGATCAAAAGTTCCAGCATCCGCTCGGCCAGATAGACGACCTCCATCGGCGGTCCTTCGTCCGCATACTTCAGTGGAACGTCGTCTAGAAACAGGCACGCAGAGATGGCGAAAACGCATGCAACGCCCCACTGAAAAATGCATGCAGAGACGAACTAAATGCATGCGTAGATCGGCAAGAAGGCAAATGAGGCAGAGGAGCAGAGACTATATAGGAAACGCATAGAGAGGCCCAGATGGTCACATGAGAGATAAGAGGAGGCGCTTCCAAAGAAGACGAGATGCCTCCAGAGGAGACGCCATCAAAGAGGGCAACGGCAAGCGCATGCAGAGTCGACAGAAACATGTACATGCGCGCCATTCGTCGCCTAGACAGAGGGGAATATCGGTGCATCTGCGCAAACAGCCTGGCCGCACAGAGAGCTTCTGCCCTCTCGAGTTGTCCCCCGCAGCTTCGCAGCTTCCTTCCACACCTACTTACCGATCAGCCAGAAGAACTGCTGCAGAAAGAGAGGAAAGAAGTCGCGTTCAGTCCGCGCGCGTTTGATCTCGCGATCTCTCGCGCGTTTCTTCGCAGCCTGTTCTTTCGGCCCGAGACTCGAGTTTTCTTTCAAAATCCCGTCGATGTTTTTGGCCTCGAGAGCCTCGTCAGCGACCTGGAGCTTCTTCTTGCCTTTCTGCCACAGCAGGAGCGCCGCACCACTCGTCTCGAGAAGCTGGTCGAGGAATTTCGGGGATGCATGCACCCACATCGACGCGCCGCACACCGCGAGAGTCACGCGTCGAAGCATCACTTCTTCCAGTCCCTGGAAACAGAGAATCAAGAAGCGGACGACGAGAGTCTTCTCCGCGACAGAGAGAAGAGAAGAAGGTTTCTTCGCTGCCGCACAGTCTCCTGCGGAGGACGCCTCGACGCATCCGTTCGCGGTTCCGCTCTCGGCAGTGGGATATGCGTCTGCAGAGCGGAGGAAGAGATCTAACAGACTGTAGAGCAAGGAAGAGAACTTGGCGTGGAAAAACTCGTCTGGAAGGCGGACCATGTTGTCTGCGCTCAACTCCGCAGCCACAGCGTCTCTCTCCCCGTTCCTCCTCTCCTGAGAAGCTCCACCGTCCATTTCAACATCCTCTCCACCTGTCTCCTTCTTTCCACCTGTCTCCTCACGCGCTTCCGTCCGGCGGCCGTCGCTGTCTCGGAGGAGAGGATGGTTGAGGAAGGACTCCCAGAGAGGCAAGTTTTTCCGGTGCTTCTCCAAGAGCATGCAGACGATGAGGAGCAAGTGAGCCTTCGACACAGTTGGCTCGCCACTGTCGGCGTCCGCGGGTGTCTCCGCCCCGTGAACGGGGAAGAACGGCCACAAATAGTTCTCGAAGAAAAGGGAAAACTCGAGGGTGAGAAGACCTTGTTGCGGGAAGTGAGCGTCCACCAAGTCATCGTAGATCTGCGTCACCAGACTTGGGTCGAATCCCTCCTGCTGCCTGCGAACGCCTCGAGCTTCGCTCTTCTCGCTCTCTTCTGCATCCTCGTTTGGCGCGCTCTCCACTTGAGCAATGGCCTCTAGCGTCTCGCGAGCGTCTTCGAAGCGTTTCTTCGCGGCTTCGACCCTCTTGTGTGCGAGTCGCAACTGCTTTTCCACGGAGTGCCTTCCCTTCTTACCCGCACCCCCCTCTGCTGCATCTGCTGCATCTGATGCATGCGCGGCTTTTTTCTCGAGCTCGGAAGCAGTCTCCTCTGCCGCCTTCAACAGTCTTTCTTGTTCAGCCAGCTGCTCTCTGAAGAATCCGACCGCATCGGGGTGGACCAGCGGAGGGCGTTTCCACCTTGACTGGCCCAACTTGGAGAATGTATGCGAAACGCCCTGCCGCCGAGACGACGGGAGATCGCGAAGCGCTCCTCTCTCGTCCTTTTCTCCTCTCGCGCCTCTCTCCCTTCTCTCGCTCTTCTCTAGAGGACTCCCTGCCTGTTCCCCGCAACTGCTCGACGCCAAGAGAGACGCCGCATTCGCCGTGACCGGCGTAGAGGGAGCAGAAGGAGGTCGCGGCGCGACTCGACGAAGAACTAGAGGCCGGCGTGAGCATGCAGAGGGAGGGGGAGGCGGAGCAGAAGATGCAGGAGGCGAAGCTCCAACTCGAAGAATTTGTGGACCTGCCGGTCCGACGGTCGCCGGCCTGCCTCCATCTGGAGGAGGAGGTGGGGGACGCCTCCCGTAGGCGCACATTGAGAGAAAGCTTCAGGGAGATCTCTTTGTCGAGTTGAGCGTGTCTCCGGCCCTCTCAGAGCCTCTGTTCCTCCTTCGGGAACGACTTGACAAAGATGTGAGGCAACGAAGTGACTGTTGGTTTCTAAAAGGGAAACATTTTCGTTCAACTCGAAACAACGGAGCCTCTGAAACAGAGAGAGACCGTCCCGCGAAGGCCAAGGGCGACAGAGGTCCACAGACGACTCTCCCTCGAAGAACCACGTAGAAAAAAGACGACGAGATCCCGGCGGTGGAGAGGTTCGCTTGCATGCCTTTCGGTACCGCATGCGCTGCAGCAAGACGCAGTCCGTGCACAGTCGAAGAGAGGGTAACGGTCAAACTCTGTGTGACTGAAGACCTTCTCACTGTGCTCCAGTCCCGATAATCTCGGGGGGAGCGCTTAAACTGCGAAGTCGGCTTCTCCCGCGTTTCACAGATCGTAGAAGCGCTTTCCAGAGAGCTCTGCCATAGGGTCGGGGAACGCATGCAGATGCGGTGACCTTTCCGTTTCACTTTGTCGTTCGGCAGAGCGAAGACGAAAGAGTCGCTGTTTCAGGAAAAGGAACACTGAAATGCAGATGCGAAGTCCAGCTTCCGCTGAAACAAAAGAGAAGCCGAGCGGGGAACTCGAGAGGAGGCAGAAAGCAGTCTTTGTCGACGAGAAATGCGTCAAAATAGAGGCAGCGAGAGGAAGGGAGCGAACAGAGAAGATGTGAAGAAGATGAAGAAGGAAGAAATAGACCAAAGGGAAGGCGCGCAGAAAAAAGGAAATATGAGGGAGAAAAAACCGATTGTTGAAGAATGGGCAGGCGGGATGCCCGAGTAACTGAGGCGAAAAAACAGAAGGCCTGAGGCAAAAGACAATGGCTCTGGGGTAGCAGAGGCACAGGCAAATCACAGAGAGACTCCGTTTGCTAACCGCGAAACACGGAGAAAACGCTGGAGAAAGAGAGACGCCCAAAACGAGAAAGGGCACACGGAAGAATGTCTGTGGGGGGGAAAAGACTGTCTGCGCAGAATCTATCCAGCAAAGAACGAAAGCTAAGCGAAAAATCTCACTGGAAGACGTGTAAGGCATATCTTTGCCAGAAGAACGGCAAGCAGGCGCCGCAACACACCCAAGAAGCGGACAAAGAAAGACCCATTTTGCATCTCTACGCAGTTGACAACCCCTGCTTTTCTCCCCAGTGTGCGCTGACCAAAGCAAGCCACATCGGCTTATATTCGGAAATTTGCCTTCGCGGCCGCATGCGCAGGAGATTCGCGGCTTGGAAAGAAGAAGGAAGTACTTCTTTAAAAAGGGATAAATACGCTTGTGTGTAGGGATTTCGAAGCATGTGTAGGAGGTTTTCTTTTCCTCTAAAAGCAGCGGTCTCTTTTAAGCAGTTTCCTCCACACTGCATCTGTTCCCTCCTCTCTCTCCCTTCAGACCGAGTCGCGAGATAGATGCACAGGTAAACGACGTCATTGATCCTTGTACGGTTTATACCTTCTTGAATCCTCAGTTTAGGTT